>NC_064856.1:74741233-75041233 GCF_024139225.1 Suncus etruscus
TACTACCACAACTTTGTGTGGCAAAAATAAATAAAAATAAAATCATTAAATATCTCTTTAACAGGAAAGCTGACAGCTCTAGATTATAGCAAAATCTCAGATCTAAATCACGACCTTTTTTTTAATTCCATGTTACATTATTTAAATTGAAGTCTAAACAGACTACTTCGATTATGTTCCAGATGACTGGCTATTCATGAGAGAAATTGAGATTGGAATTTAAAAGCTTTTGAAGAGAAGTGAAAGCAATTGCAAATATTTTGAAAACCATTTCTTTCTTAAAAGTATTGATTTATCCAAGTCAGATAAATAGTACAGTGGCAGGCAGCCTTCTTTGAATATAACCTGTGTTCAGTCCTTGGCATCTCATATGGTTCCCTAATTTTTACGAGAACTACTCTTAGGAAATAGCCATGAAACAAGAAGGATGATGGGACTAGAAGAAAAGGTGACTTACAATGAAATATAAGCCTGGAAATATCTTTTGAATTGCTGTGTTGATTAATTTGGTAATGTAGAAATTTGTTCATATTGGGCCATAGGCATCTGTATCTTATTCACACGAAGCTATCACTGGACAAAATACAAATCCTAAATTGGTGAAATACTTTGTCCTACTTACTTCTCTGTAGAAGATAAATAAAGGACAGTTATCCCTAATGGAATGAGTTGAAAATCTGAGTAATATATTTTCAAAAAATGGGTTTGATGTATGAGCATTGGCAAGGGTTTTTGAGCAATGCACCACTGCGTATAACCAATTGAAAAAACTCTATATCAGGCATTTACTGAGGATTTCAGAGGCATATCGTATTCAATATTTATACCTTTAAGAGTTCTTACTAATATTTTCATTTTAAAGTTGAAGCTAATTATATCTTCACAAACTATACATGGCACCATTTACAATTAATGACCACTCTGCATCACCATGAAAAAATAGATCCTTATATAAAAATATTATTTCACAAAATTATTAACATTTTACATACCTTAAATCCCTATATTTGACAAATATACTTCATTTCAGAATCAAATATTGGGCAGATAAAATGAAAGTGAGACATGTGTAGAGAATGTTATATACTAGCCACTATATAGAATGTATTAGAAAATGGTAGTGCATTTTCCTATCCATCTATCAGAGTTTATTTTAGCTTGTATCAACTTAGAACACAATATTTCCTTCAGAATGATGTAAAATAAAGACACACCAATATATCAGTTGTCCTCTCACACCTGCGGTATAATTCACAAATATGACCTAGGAGTAGAAATAGCTGTTTCTCTCCACCCCCTTCACCCCTCCAGATAAACAAAAACTATAGTAGTGAGACGAGCTCTGCCTTTTCTGTTCAGTAAATTTATACTTGGTTCTTTAGTCACTCCCTACTTCATAACAGTATATTTCATTGTCACCTTGAGAAAACATTTGACAGTTAAGATCAGAAGATTATAAAATCCAGGCATATCTAAAAGTTATGTATTGTACTTTTGTATAGAAAAATGATGAGAGACCTGTAAAAAAATTAAGCAACTTTATTTTTAAGTTTTTATATACCTAATACAAATAAAAAGAAAAATAACAGGAAAGTTATTGTTCTTTGTGGAATAGGAAAAGAACATTTTACATTACCAAGAAATACAGAGTACAGCTGGCATTCAATTATAATAATTACAATTAATAATAATAAGCTGATATTTGTTTTATATATGTTTTTATATAAAATTATAGATACCTTATTAGTATTTATGATAACTTTAGATGCTTTTTCTTTGTGTTTCATTTTCTATTCACTATAACAGTTTATTTTTATTTTCTACATACTTCACCAGTTTCAGAGCACTGTAAAGATCATGTTTTATTATCCAATTATATTTTGATGCAACTGTAACCCAAAACTTGTATAATCAGTTTCTTTCAAACAGGTACATTTTCTACTTGAAGCTGATTGATTTTTCAGTAAATGGCTGAAGTCTCACATAAACTCATTCAGTAGTTTAGTGAGAAACCAAATTTCAAAACACCATGTAAATAGAATACAAAAAATAAATACTCAAGATACATTACCCAATGAAAAGAGAAACTTAAACTATGTACATGCTGAAATATTGCATAGCTTATGTAGTATATAAGTGCTGAACCACTAAAGAATATGGAAATGTGAATGAAATAATGCCAATTTTTATTTTCTGTTGTGTGGCTTGATCTATTGATCTTCCTATACTTTCAAATTATTAATTATTGACATTAAGCATTATCTTATTGAAAATATTACCAAATTAAATATTAAACTTATGAATAATTTTTATGAACATAGATACACTTAATATATAGATAGATGTATGTATACTCTGTAGCTAGTGCTTATAGTAAGCTAAAAATAATATATCAATATAATATAATATAATATAATATAATATAATATAATATAATATAATATAATATAATATAATATAATATAATATAATATAATATAATATAATATAATATAATATAATATAATATAATATAATATATTTTCAACACCAAAAATGAAGTAGAATAAATACCAGTGGCCAATATCCTTATAGTAATATGCGTTTTAACATGAAAGTTTTAGGCATATCATCCATCATAGGGTTTCTAGCATTTCTGGTTGAAATATGTACTCTCAGCTCTTTCCTTCTGGAGATGCCCCTGTTCTGACTTAAACATGTATCATTTCCTGTCTCACCTCATATCTTTTAAAAATAAATCCATTTTACTTCAGAAAATGAACAATTTCATCATTGGTTCCAGGAACTTACAGAGGTATACTTCAGGTATTATTTGATGGTATGAGACATTGCCATTGTTACTGATAGTTACAAAATTAATTTCGTGTATCTCTGAGAAAAATGTTACAGGGTTAGCAAAGGATATTTTAACATGTAGGTGAGTGGAAAACATAAAAGATGGAGGTATTTGTATGATTCTAGAAACTGAAAATTAAAAAATTATTAATAACATCTTTGGTAATGATCTATTATGTATTTTTATTATTGTATCTACCAAAAATAGGGCTATGATAAAATAAACAGGTAGCATGGAGCCAGAGAGGTAGCACAACAGTAGGGCGGTTGCCTTGCTTGCAGCTGATTCAAAAAGGCATGGTTCGATTCCTACCAACCCATATGGTCTCCCATGCCTGCATGGAGCAACATCTGAGTGCAGAGCCAGGAGTAACCCCTGAGTGCCACCAGTTGTGACCCAAAACGCGACAACAATAAAAAATACAAGAAGACAAAAAGAAGAAAGAAAGAAGAAAGAAAGAAAGAAAGAAAGAAAGAAAGAAAGAAAGAATAAGAAAAGAAAGAAAGAAAGAAAGAAAGAAAGAAAGAAAGAAAGAAAGAAGAAAGAAAGAAAGAAAGAAAGAAAGAAAGAAAGAAAGAAAGAAGAAAGAAAGAAAGAAAGAGAGAGAGAGAGAAGAAAGAAGAAAGAAGGAGAGAGAGAAAGAGAGAAAGAAAGAAGAAAGAAGAAAGAAAGAAAGAAAGAAAAGAAAGAAAGAAGAAAGAAAGAAAGAAAGAAGAAAAGAGAAAGAAAGAAAGAAAGAAAGAAAGAAAAAAGAAAGAAAGAAAGAAAGAAAGAAAGAAAGAAAGAAAGAAAGAAAGAAAAGGGAGAGAGAGAAGAAAGAAAGAAAGAAAGAAAGAAAGAAAGAAAGAAAAAGAAAGAAAGAAAGAAGAAAGAAAGAAGAAAGAAAGAAAGAAAGAAAGAAAGAAAGAAAGAGAAGAGAGAAAGAACGAAAGAGAAAGAAAAAGAAAGAGGGAGGAAGAGAGAAAGAACTGAACGAAGGAAGAAAATAAGAAAGAAAAAGAAAGAATTAAGACAGAAAGAAAAGATAGAAAGAAAGAAAGAAAGAAAGAAAGAAAGAAAGAAGAAAGAAAGAAGAAAGAAAGAAAGAAAAAGAAAGAAAAAGAAAGAAAAAGAAAGGAAAAGAAAGAAGAAAAAGAAAGAAGAAAGAAGAAAGAAAGAAAGAAAGAAAGAAGAAAGAAAGAAAGAAAGAAAGAAAGAAAGAAAGAAAGAAAGAAAAAGAAAGAAAAGAAAGAAAGGGGAGGGAGAAAGGACTGAACAAAAAAGGAAGAAAGAAAAAAAGAAAGAAAGAAAGAAAGAAAGAAAGAAGAGAAAGAAGAAAGAAAGAAGAAAGAAAGAAAGAAAGAAAGAAAGAAAGAAGAAGAAAGAAAGAAAGAAAGAAAAGAAAGAAAGAAAGAAAGAAAGAAGGAAGAAAGGAAAGGAGAAAAAGAAAGAAGAAAGAAAGAAAGAAAGAAAGAAAGAAAGAAAGAAAGAAAGAAGATAGAGAAAGAAAGAAAGAAAGAAAGAAAGAAAGAAAGAAAGAAAGAAAGAAAGAAAGAAAGAAAGAAAGAAAGAAAGAAGAAAGAAAGAAAGAAAGAAAGAAAGAAAGAAAGAAAGAAAGAAAGAAAGAAAGAAAGAAAGAACAACATGGAGATGGGGAAATCATATATCAATATACCAATATATTTTAATGAAAACATTTAAGAAGTTTATATGTTACAGGACTTTGGTTGTTTTTAACCATTGTTACATACATGTTGTTTAACACATATGTGTTTGGAAATCGCTGCTAAAATTAGAAAGATTTTAAAAAATTTAAATTCCCAAATATTTATTTTGTGAACATAATCTTATGTTTCAGGTGTGAAATAAAGTAAAGGATATTTTATAATGCAAGGTTGCTTCAATATTTATCTTAATGTTTCATGGATAAAAGATAATAAATAACTGGTAAATAAATAATTCAGTGCATCAAATTGAGAAAGAAGGTGAACTCACACTCACCCTATGACCATTAATGGACTATTTTGAATATGAGCTTTTGTAGAATATCAATTTTAGTTTCTTCAAAAAGAATCATTACTTTATCCTTATTTTATCTGTTCCAAATACTAGTAATATATTTCTCATATGTATTCTCCCATAGTTAAATAGGTATCATATCCAGTGAAAAATTAAACTTCTTTTGCAATGATAATTAAAACTGATTAGGATGTTTGATTTTCCTCTTTCTAGTCTAACATTTTTCTCATCAACTTTTCTTTTTTCTAGATTTTTATTAATATCTTTATTTAAATACCTTAATTAAAAATATGATTGTAGTTTGGTTTCAGTCATGTAAAGAACATGCCCCTTCACCAGTGCAACATTCACATCACCAATGTCCCAAATCTCCCTCTGCCTCTGCTCTAGACAGGCTTTGTACTTCCCTCATTCATTCACCTTGCTAGGATAGTTCTCAGTGTAGTTATTTATCTAACTGCAGTCACCACTCTTTTGTGGTGATCTTCATGTTGTGAGCTGGACATTTCAGCCCTCCTCTCTTTGTCTCTGAGAATTATTGCAAATATGTCTTTTATTTGCTTAAAGCTCATAGATGAGTGAGATTATTCTAACTCTATCTCCCTCTGACATATTTCACTCAGCATAACAGTAGATTCCATGTACATCCATGTATAGGAAAATTTCATGACTTTATCTCTCCTGACGGCTGCATAATATTCCATTGTGTATATGTACCACGTTTCCTTAGTCATTCATCTGTTCAAAGGCATCGTAGTTGTTTCCAGAGTCTGGCTATTGTAAATAGTGCAGCAATAATATAGGTGTGAGATAGTAAATTTTGTACTGTATTATTGTGATCCTGGAGTATATTCCTAGGAGTGGTATAGATGGATTAGATGGGAGTTCAATTTCCAGTTTTCGGAGGAATCTCCATATTGCTTTCCATAAAGGTTGGACTAGATGGCATTCCCACCAACACTGAATAAGAGTTCCTTTCTGTCCACATTCCGCCAGCACTGCTTGTTCTCATTCTTTGTGATGTGTGCCAATCTTTGTCTTGTTACATAGTACCTCATACTTGTTTTGATTTGCATCTCCCTGATGGTTAGTGATGAGGAGCATTTTTTCATGTGCCTTTTGGCAATTTGTATTTCTTCTTGTCAAAGTGTCTGTTTATTTCTTCTCATTTTTGATAGGATTAGATTTTTTTTTCTGGTAAAGTTCCTTAAGTACCTTGTATATTTTGGATAGCAGCCACTTATCTGATTGGTATTGGGTGAATAGTTTCTCCCACTCAGTGGGTGGCTCTTGTATCCTGGGCACTATTTCCTATGAAGTGCAGAAGCTTCTCAGCTTCATATATTCCATTTTGTTTATCTATGCTCCCACTTGTTTGGAGAGTTTTGTTTCCTCCTTAAAGATACCATTAGTCTCCATTTGATGGAGTGTTTTACCTATAAGTTGTTCTATATACTTATGGTTTCAGTTTTGATATCAAGGTCTTTAATCCATTTGGATTTTACCTTCATACATGGTGTGAGCTGGGGGTCTGAGTTCGCATTTTTTGCAAGTGGTTAAACAGTTGTGACAATATGACTTGTTGAGGAGACTTCCTTGCTCCATTTAGGATTTCTTGCTCCTATATATATAAAAAAAAAAACAACTAGGTGACTGTATAGCTGGGAACATTCTCTGAGTACTTAAGCTTATTCTACTGCTCTGAGGCTCTGTCTTTATTCCAATACCATGCTGTTTTGATAACAATTGTTTTGTAATACAATTTGAAGTTGGGGTAAGTAATGCCTCCCATATTCCTTTTCCCAAGGATTGCTTTAGCTCAGAGGTGTTGATCAAGTTCGACACAAAGAGCCAAAATTTTAAACTGTGAGAGTCAGAGAGCCACACCATGCAGTGACCTGCCAAGACAGACAAACACACAAAAGCATATTATTTTAACAATAATCTATTAAACACATATTGCATTTTGCCATTTTGAGGGAGGGTCAAAATCCTACAGTGATGGTGAGGGTGTGCTGCCTGCATCCTCCACACTAAGAACTAATGGCAAGATGTGACCCAACATGTGACACACGGATCCGCCTGCTTGCTCATGCAGTTGTTTCCGAGGGATGGGAGATGGGATGACGCAGCCTGGGGGTGGGACTACGTGCTCGGAGATCTATCTTCAAAGGTCCCTCCTCAGAAGCAGCAGAACAAAATCCAAACTTGGCAAAGAGCCACAGGATACAAAATTATGATACGAGGCAAAGAGCTGCATTCATTTTGGCCAGGAGCCGCGTGTTCGCCACCCTTGCTTTAGCTATTCAAGGGTGTTTATTGTTCCAAATGAATTTCAGAATTGTTTGAGCCACTTCTTTGAAAAATGTCATGGGTATCTTTAGAGGGATCTCATTAAATTTGTACAATGCTTTGGGGAGTATTACCATTTTAATGGTATTAATCTAGCCAAAACATGAGCAGGGTTATGTTTTCATTTCAGTGTGTCCTCTACTATTTCTTGAAGCAGGGTTTTATAGTTTTCCTTGTATAGATCCTTCATGTGTTTAGTCGAGTTGACTCCAGGTTATTTTCTTTGGTGACACTAATGTGAACGGCGTTGTTTCTCAATGTCCATTTCTTCCCTATTATTATTGGTGTATGAAAAAGCCATTGATTTTTATGTGTGTTAATTTTGTAGCGTACAACATTGCTATATAAATCTATTGTTTCTAGAAGCTTTTTGGGAGAGTCTTTAGGGTTTTCTAAGTAGAGTATCATGTCATCTTTAAACAGTGAGAGCTTGACTTCTTCCTTTCCTATCTGGATTCCATTAATATCATTTTCTTGCCTAATCGCCAATATAATACTTGCCTTGCTATTTTCTTCTGTCTCCTTATTTTTGTTCCTATTATTGATTATTTTCTAATTTTATAAGCTGCACCATTAAGATATTTAGAATGCCCCTTCTTCTTTCCTGATGTGTGCTTGCAAAGCTATAAATTTTTTTCTCAGTACTTCTTTGTCTATTTCCCATAAATTCTGATAGTTTGTGTCTTCATTATCATTTGTTTACAGGAAAGTTTTGATTTCCTCTTTGATTTCATCTCGGACCCACTGGTTGTTCAGTAGCAGGCTGTTTAATTTCCAGGTGTCAAAAGTTCTTCTTCTGTGTCCCTTTGTACTTTATATCTAATTTCAGAGCCTTGTGGTTAATGAAGATAACCTGCAAGATTTCTATCCTTTTGATTTTATGTTTTATGTGCCAACATGTGGTCTATCCTGGAGAATGACCCATGTACATTGGAGAAGAATGTGTATCCAGGTTTTTAGGGATGGAGTGTCCAATATATATCCACTAGGTCTCTCTCTTATATTTCTCTTTTCAGGTCTAGTATATTTTTGTTGGGTTTCAGTCTGGTTGACCTATCAAATGTTGACAGGGCCATGTTGAGGTCTCCCACAATTATTGTATTAGTATTGATATCCTCTTTCAAATTTGTCAATAATTGCATTTGATATTTTACTGGTCTCTCATTGGGTGCATTTATGTTTAATAGTGTGATTTCTTTCTTTTGCACATATTCCTTTATTTATATGAAGTGTCCATTTTTGTCCGTTACAACTTTTCTTAGTCTAAAGTTTGGGTCATCAGATATTAATATGGACTCTCCAGCTTTTTATAGGGTGTTGTTTGCTTGGATAATTTTCCTCCAGCCTTTGATTTTGAATTTACGTTTATTGTGACATTTCAAGTGTGTTTCTTATAGGCTGCAAAAGATAGGATTCATCTTTTGATCCATTTAGCCACTCTGTGTATCTTATTTGGTGCATTTAATCCATTGACTTTGAGGGAGATGATTGTAATGGGATTTAATATCATCTTTGTGTATTAGTTTATTTGTTGTATGGTTGTTGGTCTGTCTTATCTTGAAGTAGACTTTTCAGTTTCTCATTTAAGGCTAGTTTTGCATCTATAATGTTTCTGAGCTGTTGCTTATCCACGAAGCTATGTATCCTCTCTTTAAACCTGACCATGAGTCTAGCTGGGTACAGTATTCTAGGTGAAACATCCATTTCATTCAGTCTTGTCACAATATCCCACCACTGTCTTCTGGCCTTGAAAGTTTCTTGTGACATATCTGCTCTGAATCTTAAGGATGCGCCTTTAAATGTAATACCTTTTTTTTATCATGATGCTTTCAGTATTCTATCTCTAGTTGTAGGATTTGTTATTTGACTGGTATGTATGTGTCTTGGGGTGTTTTTCTTTAAGTCCTTTTTAGCTAGTACTCTTTGGGCATGCAGGGTTTGAGTGCATGCAGTCTTTAGCTCTGGGAGTTTCTCTGTGATGCTGTCTTTGTTGATTCTTCCTGGGTATCCCCTGGGGAGCATCTGAGACTCCAATGATACTTACATTGTTTCTGTTGTGTTTATCAAAAATTTCTATTTTCTTCTGTTCATATTCTTTGCCTTAAGGTTCTTTTCCAATATCTTTTGCTGTATTTAATTGTTCTGCATTTCATATTCTACTTCACTGATTCTGTCCTCAGCTGTTGTTACCCTGTTGGTGAGGCTTTCCATTGAGCTTTTTCAGTTCAGCTACTCTGTTTTTCAGATCTAATTTTTAGTTTGAAGTTTTCTGATTTCTATCTTTTTGTTCAGTTCAGCTAGAGCTATGTTTTCTTTGATTTTCATGAAGATCTTCCATATTTCTATTCTAAACTCCTTATATGAGAGATTAATCAGATGGTTGGTATTTTTGGATATCAGAGGTATCATCTTCATTCTTTGTGCATGATGTTTGCCTGAGAGCTTTCCCTATTGTCATGCTTGAAGTGTGATATTTTCTGTGTGCTATGGTGCAGTTCATTAGTTAGAAATAGCGTGCAGTCAAGAAGCAAAGCAAAGCAAAGCAAAGCAAAGCAAAGCAAAGCAAAGTCAAGAGCAGCTGCTCTTCTAGAGACTCTAGGAGACAGATTTTGCTGGGCCCTTCTTGGCCCTTTCAGGAGAGTTTTATTAGACAGAAGATTAGAGAAACACACAATGGCCACAGATTCCCTCAGTCTCTCCCAGTTAGTAATCTCACAGCAGGGGAAAATCCCTTCCTCCAGCCTTCACAGACCAAAGAATCTACCTTTCTGCCGGGGCACCTCGATTACACGGTTTTCACTCACTCAGTCTTCTTGGCCTTTCGACCTGGGTGCCTCTAGAAGACAATTTTGGCTGGGCCCTCTCAGGAGAGTTTCAGGAGACAGAAGAATAGAGAAAGTTGTGAAGATGACAGGTACCCTCAGTCTCTCCAAGTTGGTAGCCTCACAGCAGGGGCCTCTCATCAAATTTTTCACCTTTTATTTTCTCAGCAAATTGTATTGATTAATTTAAAAGTATGTAAATGTTTTAGGAGTTTAATGCTCCCACACCATGCCCACAACTATTGTTTATTGTACCCATTCAGTTCACTTATAATCTGCTCAGTAATTTTAATTTTGTGATTGATATGAGTTTCTTATCATTGGACAGTCTATTTTTTATATTTATTCATTTTTATTGTACTTATCATAACAATTTGTATATTTTTATAATAGTTTATTAGTTTATGCTTTGTTATACAAAATTCTTCCCCTCACCTTTGCCAGAGTTCAAAAGACCCTGTAATGTCACATGATTAATAACTGTTATCTTTATTTCTTTATTTTACTCATTGATGCTTATCACTTACTTGTCAAATTACAGCAACGTTGTTTCAAATGAAATTATTCCATCATCTCTTACAACTGAGTAGTATTCCTTTGTGTATATATTTATTTGTAACATCACTCTATTACCTTTTATTAGAAACAAATTTATTCTAGATATTTTTATGATTAAACATGAAAAAAGATACATGAAAAACTAGCTTTATATATAATCATATAAATATAAAAATATGGTTTCAATTTTTAACATTAACTTTCAAACTATTTTTATTTTTATGTAATAATACTTTTTTTAGATTTTACACTAATTTTTAGTCATGAACAAATCTTAAAGTTGTGTTGCTTTGAGTTATATAATTTATAAATTTTACTTTTAATTTTGAAAATATTCCATTTCTTTACAAGTTTAATAATTTGATTTTATACTTTATTGTGCAGGAAACTCTCTTAAGATTCTAAAACTCTTTGATTTTCTTTAATAAAAGTTATCTTTTTCACTCTAAGCAGTTAAATCATTTACTATTCTATTATGTAGAGTTCATTTTTTTTCGGGCCACCCTCGTTTGATGCTCAGGGATTACTCCTGGCTAAGTACTCAGAAATTGCCCCTGGCTTGGAGGGACCATATGGGACTCTGGGGGATCAAACCACGATCCTTCCTTGTCTAGCGCTTGCAAGGCAGACACCTTACCTCTAGCGCTACCTCGCTGGCCCCTGTAGAGTTCATTTTTAAAGATAAATTATTTATAAACATTATTTGATTTTATTTGTTAGTTATATATCAGAAAACAATACATGACTCTTACTCCAAATCATGGTCATTTCTAATCTCAACTAATTGCTTAAAGTGGCCATAAAATTCGATAAAAGTTCTCCACAGAGGTGAATATCAATGTATCTGATGTAGTTCAAGACTCAAGAATTTCTCCTTAATCCATATTGCAAATGATGATAAGTAGAGATATGTTTTTATTTTTATTTTGTTTCTCAATTTCTTACTATGTTTACAAACTTTGGCCATAAATCTGTGATGAACTTGTGCTGTATTTTTAATGTTTTACAAAGTTTTCTCTTCTGTTATACTCACTCTTTCCTACAAATGCTAAGCACATTATCAGATCAATAGTTTGTCTTTTTAGATTTGCAATTCTATTGCTTATTCTGTCTTCTAACTTTATGTGCTAATGTAGTTATAAGAATACTTTAGAATACTTAATTTTTTTATAATTCTACTTTTGGGTTATTTCCAAAAATTGAGCAATAGTCTCTCTCTGTATATATATATATATATATATATATATATATAACACATTATATATGTATATTTACATACATATATAAATTTTTATATAAAGGGGCAAGTCTAATACCAAATCTTGCTCTGTGACTTGAAGAAAAAAGCTCATCAGTAATTTAATTTTGAGTTAAATATAATTTTGGATAAGAGACTGTCTTTTAAAACCATATGCCCATTTAGACACAGTGATACAGTGAACAAAAATAGTTTTTTAGAAATTCTGATTTAAGTGTGGTCCATTAGGAAGAGACTTTGACAAATAGGCATTTGTATTGGGCCTTTCTTTACCTGTGTTAAGGAATTTATAGAGAGAGATAAATATGAGTGACTAAAAAAAAAAAACCATACACTTAATATCAGAAATCAAGTAACATCATTGTAATAAAAAATAGTGAAATGAACCAAAAATGTGATTTAGTAATAGAGCTCATTCCTGATGTCATTTGATTTGCTCTTTTCATCGGTATTTGATTGATGTGTTTTCTCCAAAAAATATTTGGAATTTAATTGATACAGTTTAAGACAGTTGGGAAACCCAATTTCATTTGTAAGTATGATTAAAATATAAAAACTCAATATTTTAAAAGGGGCTCAAAATCAATACACTAAAATATTTCCATGCTCATTATGAAAATCATTTTCACTTTACATTAGAATATAAGTTCCTTTAATTTGAATGATCAACATAATTATTTGAAAATACATGAATTCATATGAATTATAAAACCTTCATTAGGTAAAAAATGCAGTAAAACTTTTAAAATTATTTATATTTATATAAATGTCCCAGAATAAATAACATTTCATATGATGAGGTTTATTTGATTGTTTTCTTCTTTCTTAAAGACACTTGAAATACATTTAGACAATCTTCATATCATCTAGTTTGGAAATTCAGTGGTTCAGTGGGTTTGATTATTTATATCTTTTGATTTGGCTCATAAGAATTAGAGGGTACCGGGATTTATTTCAAAATATTTTAGTTTCAATTTGACGAATCATTATGTTTATTTTTGTATGAGATATAGATATATTTTTTTTATTTTTGGGTCACACCCGGCAGCGCTCAGGGGTTACTCCTGGCTCTATGCTCAGAAATCGCTCCTGGCAGGCTCGGGGGACCATCTGGATTGCCGGGATTTGAACCACTGACCTACTGCATGAGAGGCAAATGCCTTACCTCCATGCTATCTCTCCAGCCCCGAGACATAGATAAGTATTGATATTTGTTTGCTCTTTTTGTGCATATTTGATCAAAACTTACTAATTCTATTTATTAGAAAAATTTTTCTCATATTAAATTTATATTATAATATAGCCTGAAATGGACATTTTGAAGATGCATACAAAACATCTTTTAAATAATGTTTTCCCTGAAAATTCTATAGATATTTAAATTAAAATATAATTTTTTGGAAAATAAAAAATAAAACAAAATTTGAAGAAAAATTTGGAAGCAAAAACATACTTCAAATTCAAAAGATAAAAGATAAATTCTGAATAAAAACATTTTGTAGGTTGAGGTAATTAGCATTAGAACATTCTGTGAAATCTCATAACAATATATATGAAAAATATGAAAAGATAAAATACTGCACCACCAGACTGGAGAGTTAATACACTAGGAAAGTTTCTTGCTTTACATGCAGCCAACCCAGATTCAATTCCTCAGGATTCCGTAGGGTCTAATGAGCACTGTCATGACTGATTCCTAAATGCATAGCCAGAGGTATTCACTGAACCCTGCTAGATAAGGCCTTAAAAAACAAAGTATTGGAAATATAATTTGACATCTTGTTGGTTGAGATATGGATAATAATAAAGATATATACAGAGCATAATAATGTTCATAAGTTTGATAAAACTGAAAAGAAATAAAAATCATTAAGACATTTAAGCTGAAACAGTTTTGGACTCACTTAATCTTGAATTCACAAATTTTCCTATGGAGGAAAATGCAGACTTTGTTTTATTATTTGCTTATCTATTTATGTATTTTGGATTGAGGGTTCACACCTGGTAGTTGTCATACCTATACTCCTGGTTCTGTGCTCAGGAACACTCATAGTGGAATTCAGGGGACCATATTTGCTACCTTGGATAAAACACAGGTTACAAGGAAGTACTCTATTCAATATTGCTCAGTTCCCAAAGTGCAGAATTTTAAATAATAATTACCAAAGATGAAACTCCAGGTATTATTAGAATTTAACAGTTTTAAGAGGATAAAATAATTATAAAAGCATTTACAGGAGCTGAGTGATAGTATAGCAAATAGGTCATTTGCCTTGTATATTATCTACTTGGACTTGATCCCTGGGATCCCATATGGTACCCTAAAACTTCCAAGAGTAACTCCTGAGTGCAGATCCAGTAGTAATCTCTGATTATAGTTGACCATGGTCTAAATAAAAAAGCATATTACTCTGAATTACTCAGAGGAAAAATTATAGCTTGCCAAATATATGGGTGGAATACTTTAATAAATGATACTAAGATTGATTACTCATATGTATCATATATAAAATTGGGTTAATTAAATACGTAATAAAAGAAAATTAAATATAAATAATAAACCACTAGAAGGAAATACTGGTATACACATTCAGGTTAATGAAAGGAAAGTCTTTTTAAATAACAGAAGCTAAAACAATTTAAGAACAAAATAAAGGAAATTGTCCCAAATGCTAAAAAAAATTTTGCTAAAAACTACATCATGAAGAAAGTGAAAATAGGGGGTTTAAATATTGAGAAAGGTAATTGCCTTGCACATAACTAACCTAGATTTTAATACTCAGTGTTGTATATTTGCAGAGCCCCCCCCCAAAAGTGATTGCTTAGTGCAGAGTGAGGAGTAAGGTCTCCTTTGCTGGTGTTCCCCTCTCATAAAGAGTAAAAATATAGTCTATATATTGGATGAAAAATTTGCATATATATGATTAGACATTGTACTCAGATAGTATAAAAATTCCTAACAACTCAAAAATAAATCACAAATATATATTTAAAAAGGACAAAATTTTGAATAAAATATTTTAAAAATTCTACACAAATGGGCAATAAACATCAAGTAAATAAAAAATACACTGATATCTAATAACTGGTGCAGATGTACAGCATTGACTATTTTAACTGTTTGCTAAACTTAATTTTTCAGACAATTAAATAGGGCTTTTGGAGCCTAGCAGCATTATAGTTTATAATAGCCAACATTTAAAAATAACCCAATTACTTATGAACAAATGACTTAATAAGGAAATGATACATATATACAATGAAATACTACTCAGCTATAGGAAAAGATGAAGTCATACAATTTTTATGCTAAGTGGATGGATGTGAAGAGTAGCATGCTAAGTGGTTA
The DNA here is from genome assembly GCF_024139225.1 of Suncus etruscus. Lineage (NCBI taxonomy): Eukaryota > Metazoa > Chordata > Mammalia > Eulipotyphla > Soricidae > Suncus > Suncus etruscus. The sequence continues at coordinate 74,756,407 of NC_064856.1, forward strand.
GTCATAGTGAGAAGGGCAGAAAAAGAATGATCACTTTCCTATAAAAATATTAGTAGGAGAAAAATAAATGCCCAAAGCAATAGAAACATAGAGTATGAGAATTTGTCTTGAGTAGGAAGTTTGGCACTGTGGCTGAGTTGTGAGAAATATGTCATGAAAGGGATAAAATAAAGCTCCAGAAAAAAAATATGCCTGCCTAGGCGGCAAGCAGGGATATGGAAGGAAACGAGTTTAGGTGGAAGAAAGTGGATACTGGTGAAGACACTGGTGTTGGAACATTTCATACCTGAAACTTAATCATGAATAACTTTATACATTGGAATTCATTGGCTTTCTATAATAATAAAAAATAGGGGCCTGAGGACACTGGTAACATTTGCCTTGCATGCTGCTAACGTGGGATTGATTCTCAACTCACATATGCTCTCTCAAGACACATCAATAATAATCCTTGAGTGCAGAACTAGATCTAAGTCCTGAATAACACTGAGTATGGCCCCCAACAAACACAAGATCAATAAATATAATTTAAAAGCACTATCATATAGATTTTTCCTAGGTATATATTTTAGAGAATCAAAAACACATTTTTTTATGAGTGCGAGGATGCAGGGAAATAACCAATTGTGCCAGGACTTACTTCTAGATCAGTATTCAGTGGTAAATTCTGGCAGATTTGTTGCAACCATATGAGATGCCAGGGATTGAACCTGGGTTGGCTACATTTAAGGCAAGTGCTTGAAGTACTGTCTTTCTGGCCCTTGAAACATCAATTTATATGAGACCTTTTACAGAGATATTAACAGCAACATTTTGCAGAAAAGACAAAACATGAGGAAGAAAACTAATTTATTTATAGATAAACTTAATGAGCTGTATATCTACAATATAAATTATTTAGCAGTAAATGGAATGAAGTACTGATAGATTAGTTTTAAAAACATGATGGTGAAAGAATATATAAAGACATATATCCTATGATATGGACTATATCTAGCTATACTCAGGGCTATCTCAGCTCAAGGATAACTCCGAGTGTTGCTTCAAAGATTATATGTAGTATAGGATCAAACAGGAGTCAGCCACATGCAAGACAAGTGTTGTGCATATCAAAAATCTTCTATTTTTTAATTTGTTTGAAATATTAATAATAAGGTCCAGGTCTTATTATTATTATGTAATAGTATATATTACATAGTTTCCATCTAGAAACTATCTAATATTTGTCAAATGTGAGGAAAGGGAGAAAGAAGCAAATGTTGAGGAGTTTTAGTCTACACAAAATGTTTTGGGAAATTCTGAAAATAACAAAAGTGTTTATTTCATAAACAGAATATGTGTAAAAACAGACAATTATATATTATAAATGGTAAAGTTTTAAGACAAGATATATAGTACAACAGAAAAGTTACTTTTCTTGCCTGTGGCTGACAAAGATTCAATTCTCTGCAGTCAATAAACTCCCAAGCACATGGCCAAGAGTGGTCACTGAATGTAGTTGCTATAGTAAACCTGAGCACTCCTCTGTATGGTCCCCAAACCCTATCTCACACACACACACACACACACACACACACACACACACACACACACACACACACATACACAACACACATGTGAGATTTAGGTACCTAAGAAAAATATTTTTAGATGTTGCTAAACAAAGTTTCTATGTTCCTGTGATTCTATGTATCCTAACCTATTAATATTGTGGGTTATATATTTTTAAAATCTCTACTAGTAGCGGTGTCCTTTATCTAGATATTTGCAAACAACTTTTGTTGAACTCAGTGTTAGGACTCAGAATAGGATAGTGATTTCAGCTAAGGAACCCTGCTGTTTGCACTATTACATATTGAAAATTTAGAAACCAGTTCTATGAAAAGAAATGATAACATCAAACTTTGAATTTTTCAGTGTCACTGTAGACAGAATGCCAGTGATAATTGAAACTTATTGTTCTGTCATTCTCAAGAAAAAATAGCTTCTTCTGAGAAGTTATATATATATATATATGTGTGTGTGTGTGTGTGTGTGTCTGTGAATATATATTTGAGTTCAAAATATAATGCTTAACACTTTGAATCTATTGAATCTTACCCAAACTCACCTTTTATAATGTGCTTCATTGCTATTTCCATGCTAAAAAGCTTAACATTTCTAGTTCTTTACTGGAATCCAATACAGAATTAAACTTTAACTTAAAACATAGTCTAAACAAGAGTATATTATTTGACATTTCCCTTTTATTAGTTGGACTACTAGTAGTCAATCATTTAATGTTGTATATCTAGTGAAAACATGAGTTATTGCAGGAAAGTATTTTTAATATACATATATAGTTTTCTTCAAGAAAACATTTTTGAGATCAGGAGACTCAAACAAAAATATAATTTCTGCTAGTTTCCAAAAGTGACCCTGAACAAGTTAGACACTCGCTTTCTTTGTCTTATCAATTGAACATAATTGGTAAATAACAGAAATGACACCAACACTTGTTCCTATGATTAGTCCATAATATGATGGACTCAAACCTGTTTAAGCTTTCTGTATTAACAAAATGTGTTCAGGGTAATGAGCATTATTTCTTAACATACACAATTTTATTACTAAATGGTACTGTGTCTTATATTTAATGATGCTACTAAAATGATCACTTTTTAGGCTGTTTTTGTTAGATAATTTTAGCTTTAACATACCAACACAACTCCATTTTAGTAAAATATAGTGCATTTTCCTGTGTATTTGACATGCGATTCACAAGTAAGTCAAGTTGTATATTCCTAGTTACAAATTGTTCATATCTTAGGATTGCCCTCAGGGAATGGTATCCATTTTGTTCAAGTTGTTACTTAATGCGTTTTAGTGTTAGGGTGTTAGAGGGCTCATCTAGAGAACATGATTATCAGTTTTTTTGCTTGCTAGAGTCTATCAATTCTTCCTTTTATCCATGTCTTTCGAATTTAAGTTCTGCCTATATTCCATGCTAGCTGTCATTTCAAGGGCATAACTTGAGCAAGGAATTGAGTCAATAGAAAATCATTCAAGGCTTCTATGTAAACCTTTAAGATTATGATGGTTGGTGCAGAGATCTCATCATGCAGTCACCAAAGACTCCTATGTAATTTACCTTGCTATTCAAATTGCTACCATTTGGGAAAAAAAAATCTCCCTCCTTCCTGATTTCTCTTTGCTCTTCTTCTAAGAGGTCAAATGACAAAACAACACCTGAGCACCTGGGGTGTAAAAGCAGTTTCTGTATGAATTGCTTTGGACTTAGGTGTGTGAAAAGCAAAAACAAAACCATATTTGTAATCAGTTGATTCTTCAAACTTCTTTCTTTAAAGTAAATTTATAGATGATGTCAAAATGTAAGGTTTTCATCAACATTTTCTTCTGATGAAAGTTTTGCCCTTCAAAATATGATATATGAATTATATTCTTTAGATAATGGTTAGGAATTAATCTTTGTATTGTAAGGTCTTTAGTGCACTTTAGTCTATTGAAAATCAACTTTGTTTTAATCATTGTATTACTTGGACAAGGTGAGATGTGCCAGTAGGTAACAATACAGTATATATAGGATATGAAATCTAAAAAATATGAATATTTTTTCTAAAAATATAATCCAGTTCAGGTCTTGATCTTTAGTATGTTCTCTAGAGAGATATAGGTAATAAGCTTACTTTTTTTTTCTAGAATAGCTTTTAGAAGGCTTGAAAAAAAGCAACATGAAGAAGCATTCTGTTAAAAAATAAAGAATATTCTGCTGAAATGCAATTTTAAAAGTAGACAAATAGTCGACAGTAAACATATTTTTGAAATATTAGTTTGCATTACAGTTGTATTATTTAATTTTTTTATCAAAATAAGGTGTCTTGTTATCAGCTATACTTTATCCCAAACTTGTGAAATGCAGTCAAGGAGATGTACATGAAATGATACACCCTTCAAGTAACCTCACTCGTAGTTAATTATTCCTAACGTTTTGATACCTTTTCTAGCTCTATTTCCTCACCTGAGGAAAAGAACCCTTTGAAGTGAGTGAACTTGGACAGGCAGCTTCAAACCCATGGCCAGATAGATGCTGGACCAGGCAGACAGACTAAATCGGAGGAAGATCAGAAATCTTCCCAGCCTAGAAACAGCCAACAGCTGTAAGGGGCGCAGAAAAAGCTCCTTTGAGTTCCTCTGGGTGGACTTGAGAAGCTGGCAAAGGCATGGAGGGCTCGGGGTCCATTTCTGGACGCTGCTCCGCCTTGCTGAGTTTCCATTCCTCATCAGGCAAAATCATTGGGACTTGCTAATTAAAATCACGCTGGAAACACTCCCGCAGGATGGGTCTTCCAAACACTGGTTCACCACGACGGGGACACCTGCCTTGGTGACTCTCAGCTTCCGAAGAGTCGGACCCAGTGAATTCGCTCTCACCTCCCGCTGGGTACCAACCAGTTCAATTAAGGGAGGATTCGGGGGGTCGCTCCTCACTCCCGCCCCGCCCCTCTCGCTCACATCCTCCGGAGAAGCAGGACTCTCGGTCCCAGGCGGGTGTGCAGCCCAGTTGACCGGAGCGCGCGGGGCCCATCTCCGGGAACACCCTCCTCCCAGTGCCCGCACCGCCTCCTGCTCGAGTGACAAGGCGCCCTCCATCCATCCATCCAGGCTTGGAGCCACGGGGCCGAACAATCCCGGGGCAGGGCTGGCCTCGCCAGTGACATCACTCCAGAAGCTACTCTCCGTTCTCCGCGCCTGCCTTCCCTTCGCGAGGCGTCAGTCCGTTGTCCGTTCCCCTTCCGTCCGCTGCTGGCCAAGGAGGGCTCCGTCGCCGAGCAGGGACGCACACAACCAGGCAGCGAGGAACCACCGGACCTGGAGGAGGAGGTGGAGGAGGGAGAGCGAAGGCAGCGAGGGAAGGAGGACCCCGGCAGGCGACAGCATGAAATTCAGTCCAGCCCACTATTTGCTGCCTCTCCTGCCCGCTCTGGTATTCAGCACCAGGTGAGTCCAGAACCGAGAAAGCTGAGCTAAAGGGGACGCTGGTGGTGATGGGGAGTGGAGGGGGGTGGTGGTCGAGCTTCCTCCAGGTCATTGGAAGGGGTTAAGGATGTCACTTCGTCTGGTTGCATCCCCGCATCTAAGTTACCGGGGTCTTTGGGGGCGCTAACATGTTTGCGGGAGAGTAGAGAGCTTTGCTTAGTTATCTCAGTTTTTTTTGCAGAAACTCTCATTAATGCTTCTTACGGAGGGAACCTGGAGCTTGTCCCTTTTTCAAAGACAGCACGTTTCCCCGAGTGTCATAGTAGCGGCAATCACAGATGCCACAGGGTAACACAGACTAAAGAGGGAAAGAAACCGACAAAGTCTGGGACTATAAGCAGACAATGCCTTTCATTCCGGTAGTCTTCATCAAATCTGAGCCTTATCTCTCCCCATCTCATCTCCAAAGCAACGTGCGTCTGAGGGTATTAGGATCCAAAGATAAATGAATAATCCTCAAAGATGATAAACCTAACGCAAAAGTTCCTGGACTTGGTAAATGGTCTATTTTGCATTTTAAGGTCTTGAGTAGAGTTTGTGGTCAGCGTTTACATGTGACTGTTTTGCAAACATGTCTAATTCCAAAAGAGCACATAGGAGATTAAAAGTTGGAAGACACTCTCAGAGTGCTAATGGAGAGACCCTAGTCAGAAACAATTAAGTACTGTATTTCATCCCTGGCCATAGATGGGACTTTAAGTCTCAGAACAGAGAAGCTATTTTTAGTGGAGTTTTCAAATGCAGTGACTGAAAGGAGTTTTGAGACTCGTCTCTGTTGATCAAGTCCCAAAGTTGGTGATGGCCTTGCATTCTTCTGCAAGAGCAGCACAGAGATAGATTGTTTCCTTGCCCAGGGCTGTCCCTTTATACTGTGTGCCCTTAACATAATATTGGCAGCAACTTCTTTTCCCTTGGCCACTATAAAATAAAATAACCCACACAGGATAAGAATCTTTTCAAATCTTTGTGAATAAAAACATTATCTGATGGTGGATCAGATGGAAAACGAGAAGGGTAAATGGAGTTTGGATTCTGAATTCTGAAGTTCAGAAAGATGAAGTAAAACACACTATTAAAATCAAGAGAGCAGAATTCTTGATTATATTTCTTATCTATCCAGACTCTTTCAGTTTCTTGCAACCAAATTTTCCTTGTAGAAAAAATTGATATGGCACCAATAGTTGGTCAACAATAGTTTTTCCTGCCTCACAAAACCCAGGTGACTTTCTAAAGACTAAAATGGAATGTGAGTTTATTATTTCTTTTCTCTAAGGTCTGCTTGTCACTTCAGTTCACTTAATGCAGTTGGTTTTAAACAATCACTTACTTCCAGCATTATAACTTACTCCAATTAGAAAGCTCATTCTAATAGCAAAGCTTAAGTCTGAAACAACTCAGTGCAAATTATGCATCACATTTGCTGTTTGATGTGTCTTTTTATTTTCTTTGAACTCTTTAGTTTTCTAAAAAAAAAGAGAGAGAAATCTTTAAGGTTGGACAATTAACTGGATTTCTGACAACATGTAAAATATGGTAAATTTTAAGTAAAGAAAATCTGGTCCAGACAGTTTTTAAACAGTAATATATTCTATAATCTTAAAAGTACATTTTCATTTTAGGGACTAGAAAAAAAACTAGTCACTAGATTCTAAAGATTGAATGCTGATTATGTAATAAAGAGCCTTCATATTCACTTTTTATGATGGTGTTAATATTTGATTGAGATAAAGTAGTCAACATATCAAAATATAAACTGGAATATCATTTCTCATTTACTTTATACATAAAACTTCTGCAATATTGTTACTTGTTAAAATTTGATATGACTTACTTAAATTCCCATGCTTATGCACTGAACAAAAATAACATTTTGGATTTTTAAAAAGGGAACTTTCATAATCAGTATCTTGTTAACTTGTTATCATAACTATATCTTGTTATGTGATTGCTTTTTAGTAATTTTATTTACAATATTTATCAACTTTACTTTGGGAAAACGAGTTTGAAAATACATATATTATCATCTGGTGTTATTTTTCAATATGAGGAATGTTTTAGTAGAATACAGCAAAAGGATTTTCATTTTGCCTTATTTGTAAATTTTGTAGTCATTAATTAATTGCAGGTTATAACTTAAATTGGACATGCTTGTGAAGGCAGTTGCATTTGGAGAGGTGAGCTTTATGCCCTGCTAAGAGAAACTCTGTAGTTTACCTATTGCCACCTGTGTCAATGAGTTTTAAGTCTAACAATTCTGCTAACTTAGTTGCTTAGTCAGATGGCCTGTATATGAAGCAAATGCAATTCATATGTTTATACTGCTTTTGTAGTGAATAACAGTTGTCAGATTTGACTGTATTTTTGACTCATATAAATTGTCTTTTATGTAAACTTAAATTTGTGAGATCTTGATCTAAACTCATTGCAGAAGTTCATCTTTGACTTAGCTCTTTCACTTTTGATGTTTTTTTTTTGTTTTGTTTTGTTTTTTGCTTTTTAAGTAATACCTCTCCAATCATCTTACCAAAAAGCCTAAGGTTCAACTGGATTTTAAAGTAAAGGTATGTGTCCACAAAAAAAAAATGCATTCAATGAATATAGTAACTAATAATAGAATTATTTCTATAGGGATGAAAGTGTCTGTTTTTAAATGAAAGTTCTTTTTTGTATTATTATTATTATTATTTTGTTTTTTGGGTCATATCGGGCTGCGCTCAGGGGTTGCTCCTGGCTCTACACTCAGAAATCACTCCTGGCAGCTCTGGGGACCATATGGAATGCCGGGATTCGAACCACCATCCTTCTGCATGAAAGGCAGAACCCCCCTACCTCCATGCTAACTCTCCGGCCCCTAAATTAGAGTTTTTAAAAATATTTATTTTTTTTGTCTTTACTCCATTTCCCTAAAAAGTGGTAGCAATCTTCTTCTCGATAGTACTAAAATTTCATCATACTAAACAATTATAAATCAGAAAAAAATTGTTTTTGGGTCACACACAGCCGTGCTTAGGGGTTACTCCTAGATCTCTGCTCAGAAGTTGCTCCTGGTAGGCTCAGGAGACCATCTGGGATGCCGGAATTTGAACCACTGACCTTCTGCATGCAAGGCAAATGCTTTACTTTCATGCTATCTCTCTGGCCCCATAAATCAGAAAAAATTTATCCCAGAGTTACATTACCCCCAAAGAAAGCTCCATATTCACTTTCAATAAAAGCTGGGAATTGTTCTTATTTTACAGTAAAATCCCAGAGGTTAATTTTTGCAGAGCTATTCAATTTCATGTGCATTATAGCTTCTTTTTTAGAAGGTTCATAACCTTTAAAAATCAACATATTGTTATGAAGTACCTAATAAATATATTTAACTTATGTTCACATAACTGTAATCAGATAAAGCAAATGCATGTGTAGAGTAGAATACCTGTACAGTTTAAATAGTCTTAGTCTGTAGAGATTTTTTTATATTATTCCAAAATATCCAACAATTCACTTCAGAAAGAAGTAGTGGAGATACTGAAAAGAATCATGGGGTGAAAAAAACCTTTCAGAAGTTTCTGGTGAAAGGGACCCATGGAGTGCTAGAGAAGGTTTATCCTTTAGTCTGCTGAACCTCTCTTTCTTTATACTCTTGATTCTACTGGTTTATTGAGCTTTAAATGACTTAATAGGGAGAGAAACATAGCAGGGAAGGAGTGAAGGTCTACTGACTTCTGTTGGTTTTTCATCAAGAAGAACTTTAAGCAGATGTTCCGTCAGAGTCCTCCCAACAGGCATCATCTTAGAAGTCTCCCCTGAGCCCTCTCTGATCAGCAGATATGCCATATGTTTATTTTGGAATTTTTTGGTGATAATATATATTTGAATATGCCCCAAGTTTATTTTTGTTTGTTCTGTTATCTAAATTCAGAATCAACTTGATGTATAGAAAAAGGGAATCACAACAATCCCAATAAACACAAATAAGCATGTTGGAAAATGTCAAAAAGCATTTTATGTTCCCCAGAGGGGTTTGATACAATGTTTGATTCTCAAGGTTCTATGTTTATTTGAATCTTCCCTTATAGAATCTATTATATGACCCTATAACCTACATACATGCTTTCATTCGTGACGAGAATGGCACCGTTTTTGTGTGATTGATACAGGGAAATCTGTTTTGTAAGATAACAAGATTTATATGGGATGGGGAAACATATGTGAATGTTCAAGTGCTCAGGGTTTACTCCTCACTTTGTTCTCCAAGATCACTCCTAGAAGTACTCAGAGAACCATTGTGATTAAACTAGTTAGTCCTGACTAAGTGCAATGGAAGAACTTTATTTCTTGTCTTTCTCTTTTGACTATAGGAGTTTATATGAATGACAACTTTAGAGTTTAACTTTTCCCAATGACTAAAAAAGGGGGGCACCTTGAATTAAATTCCCACTTTACAAATATCACAGATAAAATTATATGAAATTGAAACATTTACCAACAGGAAACAATCATTGAAAGTCCTGAAAGGTCTAATGAAACGATGTTTCCTCTTGAAAGCAATATGTATAATGCTATGTTGTGAACTAATGGCATCTAGGAAACAATTTCATTAATATTTGTACTAAATAATTAAATAAGCCTGATTAAACATAGTATTTAATATTATTCCACTCATTTGAAGGAAAAATATCCACTCAAGGACCAGAAAGATAGGGCTGGGGTTCAAGTGCATGACTTTTATGTGCCTGATCCCAGTTTTATTCCAGCAGCAAATGGTGCCCCCAAGAGCACTATTATAGACCTTCTGAACAAATGGTGTCAAATTGGTGATTTCAGGTCAATAGAGCTTTTGCAGTATCCCTTGCTAGTGTTACAGCATTGAGTTGACTGGTTCAGCTGGTAGTGAATTGACAAGAGTAGTTTCATAACACCTAAATACCACTTGGGAGGCCTCAAAAATAAAGTTAAAAGTTTCTTCAAACCTATAGCCATCATTTTTAGAGATAACTTTATTATGACACATTGACAGTGAGCCTGCAATAGATCTCTCTTTGAGGTATAAAATAACTTATAAAATGCATGTTCCCATTGTTTAGTCATAAATAAATACATGTAAAACATAATTGGGTAAATAAGTTTTAATGTAAATAGAGATAAATGAACAGTGATCCTATAGAGTAAAAGAAGTCCTGTTTTCTAAGAAGACTTAGAGGAATTAAATTTCGTTCTACATTTAGGATCAATCTCAGTATCTGTGTGACCTCAGATAAACTGAATTTTCTTTTTCTCCATTTTCTTATATATAAAATAGAACTAGTTATAGAAATAACCTGAGTATGTGATTCTTTTAGGACAGAATGAGTTCAGCCAGTAAGTCTACTTATCAGATTTCCTGTAAGTGGTTAAAATTTACTGGCCTGTGAAATCAATAACTTGTCATATTTGTTTAATTTTAACTAGGATTGACATATATAAATAATAAATTAATAATCTGATCAAATAAAGGGAGAGAAAATGTTAAGAACCATAGGGGAATGAATTAAAGTGAAAATAAAAGATATTTAAAAAGGCTCAGATAAAAGTAATAGGAACAATGATAGGGTTACCTGGTGACTAAATTACTTACTTTCAAAGTACTTGGATGGCAAAGTGCCACAAATTAAGGGAGTCATGAGATAGAAACCAGAAAAAATGGTATATTTAATAAAATCATATAGCATTTGATTTAGTACAGAAATATATATAACTACTTAACTTTGTGTCCATTGTGTTAAAGTGCATTACTCCTAATGTTAAATCAAAATCATGAGTGTATATTCGAGTGTACATACATAGAACTATGCATTCAAATCCTAAAGGAAAGGTTGATGGGTCATGTTCTACTATTTTTTTTATATCTAATAGAGTTCTGTACCTAACAATGTGGTCAAGACAAATATTTTGAAAACCTAAGGGAAGAAAAGATAGCACTGAGATTCATATTTGTTCTTTGAAGGACAATTGAGAACAACCAATTCACTTATTACCTATTTTAAGAATTGTCACATGAAATGAATGTCATAGTGAGAAATTTTTGAAAATTACGTTAGAGATAATTTAATGTCCTCTCATTTATACTTGCTCTTTTATAAACTCTTCAAATGTGTACCATGAAATTCTAAGCATAAATTAAAATTCTTATTTTTACCCTATGTTGATATATCTAAATCAAATGGATCATCGTATGGTTTTTTTCTTCAAAGGGATTAGAATACAAGAAAATATGAAGCCTGCAACAAAGAAAAGGCATATATTTAGTGGGATATTTTAATTTTTTTGCTTTGTAATTATAGGAAGTTAAAAAACATCAAAAGCAAAACATTTCATTCCCACACAAACTGAAGGTCAACCATGTAAACAGAGTACTCTGAGAATGCTTTCATAAACACTAGGAGACCTCGTTATACCATAGGTAGTGATTGCACTGCAATTATGCCTGACTTGTTTGGTGGTGCTTTTGAGTATTTTAATCGCTCTGAGTGTACTTTAAAGAGTCTGTTACTAGAAAACATGCTGCGAATACAAAAATTGTGTTTTAGTCCAACGACCTTTATTTTAGAGGTGAGAACCAACGTAAAGAGTGAGAGAGACTTATCTAAAGTACATGGGAGAAATCAAGTCTAGAACCCCAAAATACTTACAGGGCTTTTTATGCTCTATCATATAATTGCTGTCTAGGACCAATCTTGTTCCTCACACATCAGATTTTCATAGATGGTGCCTACACAATATTCAGAATTTTTTAAGTTATTGTAGATGAAAAAAATACTTTAGGATGAATTCTCTGCCTCGATAAAGTCATGATGTTATAGTCTAGATAGCAAATGATTGACAGTAATGAAGAATGGTGCAGCATTATTTTGCCTAATTATTTGTTAAAAAATGAGATGAGGGGCTGAAGTGATAGCAAAGTGATAGTTGCATTGCACACTACCAAACCGCTTTTGAGCCATGATTCCTGACCTTAGAGCCAGAAAGTAACACCTGGCACCACCATGTGTGGCCTCGACCTCAAACTTTTTAAACAGGGGGCCAGTTCGCTGTCCTTCAGACTGTTGGAAGGCCAGATTATAGTAAAAACAAAAGTTATGAACAAATTTCTATGCACACTGCATATATCTTATTTAGAAGTGAAGAAACAAAATAGGAATAAATACAGTATGTGGCCTGCGGGCCATAGTTTGAAGACCCCTGCCTCAGAGACTGCCAGATCATGTTTAGAATTCAAAGCAAAACTTGTTAATAAGTTTTCACTTTTGCACACATTTTACCTCCTGAGAGATATATCACTAATTGTTTCTGTTAATTTTTCAAATCTCTTGAAAGTTTATATTTTAGTTTCATTGGAAATAGTTTCTTTTTTCTTTACTTCTTTTTCTTTTTATTTTTGGGACACACCTGGTGACACTCAAAGGTTACTTCTGGCTATGCACTCAGAAATTGCTCCTGGTTTGGGGGACCATATGGAATGCTAGGTGATTACTTTGGTCCATCCTGGATCAGGCACATGCAAGGCAAACTTCCTACCACTGTGTCATCACTTCGGCCCCTGAAAAAGTTTTCAATGAAATTCTATTCTATAAAAGTTCCTAGGTAGATAAGTATTGTTATCTAGCCTCTTAATATATCTTACCTTTTAAATATATGCTGTAGTTGTATGGGAGCTAACTCACAAAGTATTAATCTATCATATATCCAGTTACATAGTATAAACTAAGCATTAATTTCTTTTACATATATTTATATCATAGTTTCTGAATAATTTATTACTAATTAGCATTTTTGGTCAGTTAGTCTAGAGTCCTGTGCTTTGTATAGGTTTCATTTGGAGGACAAGTGTACACCCAGCAGTTCTCAGGGCTTACTCCAGGTTCTGCAGTCAAAGATCACTTTCCTAATAGGCTTCAGAACTAGAAGGGATGCTTGGGATCAACCCCAGATCGGTAGGTTTCTTAAGTACTAAATTACTTAAATCACTTCTAATCTCTAAATTGGCAAGAAAGATCACTTTGAAAGATCACAAGGACTGAAGAAAGCAATACATTAATTTAAGTTTTTTGGTTGTTATTTTTCCTGTTTGTTTTTTGGGGCCACAACCTTCAACACTCAAGGATTACATCTGGCATTCTGCTCAGAAATCACTGCTGGAAAGATCAGGAGACCAAATTTATGGGTGATGGGGATTGAACATGAGTCTGCCATGTACAAAGCAAATGTCCTTAGCACTGTGCAATCATTGTGGCCCCACATTTATTTTGTTTTAAATGTATTGCACATGTCTTTACTTTGCTTTTTCTCATGTAATACTAAGACTTGTTACTATGCATAATTTGTAGAATAAATTTTATATTATCATCACTCAGTTAGCATTTAATTTTATTATTTTATTTAAAAATCAAAATACACGTAATTCTTGAATCAATTCAAATTGTATGACTAGTACAATAAAAATAATCAAATCGTGGTGTGTTTTTACTATGATTATTCTGGTAGAGTAATTTGGGTAGGGTGAGGGTAGAGCCATAGGTTTGGGGGAAAAAAAGTAGAAGAGAAGGCACTCTGACTTAGGGACTTTCTGTGAAGCTATGTATCTAAGCTAAGGTATTAGCAAAAGAATAAAGCAGATTCTAGCCAATTTATATTGGATGTTTTTCTAAAATAGGTGACATTCCGTGAATCCCTTTGTCCTATGCTCAGGAGGAATCTATGAGTTTCTAATTTTTACAGGTCATAGTGGTTCTGAGCTTCTTCATGACTAGGCTTGTCAGTGTAACAGGAGTTTTCGGATGTACTTATCTTTTCATATAGTTTAAATGGAAAATTATCTGTGATCAAATAGACCTTATGTCAGTATCCCTAGATACATGATATTAGAAACTGTCAACTGCTATCATTAGCTATATTTTTCTCAATAATAAAAAGTATAAAGTAAAGCCTCTCATTTTGATTCAAGAGATTAAACAAGGTAATTAAAATGCACATATAATATGTATGTTATGTATGCATAGTAGGAGTGATGTCTAGGGTAGTGAAATACAATTCATTTTATTATTATTTTTTATTTTCTTAATTAAAGGATTACAGAGATTTTACCCTACCAGAATATTTTGAATCTCAGAAGAGCAGCCTTTAATAAAGCATATTGTCTCATATTAGTTTACTCAAGAAAAGTGCTAGTGAGGAGCTTTTGGAGCTCAGCCCTATCCTACTTTATTATAAATTTAAAAAGTAGATTTAATTGTGAAATTTTTTCTTCAAATTCATGTAGATAATTTGAGGCCTGTGTGAAGTTTGGATCATCCTCAAAGTATACCAATTAGGAAAAGTGATTTAAATTCCTGTAATATCCTTAATAAAAGCAATAAGAAAGGCCAATATTAGCTGACCTAGTTTCTATTTGGGTTTGAGAGCACCCACATATATTGCTAATACAGATAAATATCAGCTCTAACTGTTAAAAGTGCAAATCATAATATGACATTTCAGTGCATTTAATTAGGTTCATATTTCTATTTACTGATGACAAGATAAAAGAAATAGCATAAATTAGAACAGTATAAATTCCAAAAAGCATTTTGATAGGTTGAGGGATCTATACATATTTTTAAGTGGTCTCAAAAATGGGTAAATTTTTAGTAAGAATTCCAAAGTTTCTGGGAAGGCAGTGCAGAGAACTAGCATATGGTGGATCTTTGAATATGGTTTGTCCAAAGAATAGGGGAGAGGTAGAAATGAAAACTTGTATATTGTATCCTTCATGGAAGGTTCTTTTATATGTTTTTCATACCATTTCAAGTTTTCTCTTTTCTAATATTTGTAATTGTTCAATGCTGGTCTTTGCAATAAATTAAGTTTATCACATTGGACAGACAAAAGCGAAGGGAAGACCAAATTTGAAAACAAATAAGAAAATTCATGAAAGAGACAGGTTTGCAAGAAAATGAGAAAGATTTTATTGTTAATAAATTAGGACCAGAGCAATAGTACAGCAGGTAGCATACTTGCCTTGCAAGATGCAGTCATGATTTTATCTCCAGCATCTCATTTTATCCCTGAGCACCTCCAGAAGTGATCTCTGAGCTTTGGATCAGGAATTATTAATGAGTATCACTGTGTGTGACCCCAAAACAAAAAAATCTATAGAATCTTTTCTTTAAGTGCCACAAATTGAAATGTAAGGTCTCCATATAAATGAGATGTTCACATTAAAATATGAGGGCACAATTTAATTTGAAAGATAAAATTTGAAATATATTGAATCCCTTTGGTTTGTAGATAGATATATTTATATCAATCTATATATTATTGTATACAATGTGTAAGCTTCCTATTTAGTATTTCTGGGGACCATTAGTTCCTTGCCAGTGTGTATATATGTTTATAGTTTTCACTTAGCCTTTACTTATTTATCAACCACATATGTGAAAGAAAGCTGGGTAGGTGATGTGAAAAGAATAAAAACATTTTATATTCTACTAGTTAGAAACAACTTTATTTTGAAAAAAGAGATTTTTAAAAGAACTTATTTTGTCTATAGAATTCAATCTATCTACATAACAATTTTCACAAACTTTCTTTTGCTGAAATTTTCCCCTATAATTTTATTACTATTTATTTACTACAAGCAATAAAAAGGAAAATTTTTTTATGCCTACCAAGAAATTACACTGTTGCTGGATTGGTGCTGAGACAGTGAATACAAGAAACAACTGCATAGTGAGCAACTTTGTAAACCACAGTATTTAAATAAATTAATATATATTTAATAATGACTGTATTATCTTTTTACAAAACAATAATGAATTGGGGCCAGAGTTATAGTTTACCAGGAAGGATACTTGACTTGCACTCTCAAACTAGGGTTTGATCCCTGGTACCCTCTAAAGTTCTCTGAGTACTGCCAGGAATGATCCCTCAGTGCAGAGACAGGAGTAAGCCAGATGTGCCTTCCCCCCAAAACGATGATATATGATAAAATGCTGAATAAAGTCAGACTGGCCAATTAGTCTAGGCTTTTATGATGAAGTGATGTAAGCTAATTACTTTTAAATTTTAATATTTTATAATACTATTATAACACAATTTTACTTTATACATTAGTGTTATTTAAATAATATATATCAAAATTATTAGAAGAGAGCAGTGAAATTATAAATTAATAGCTCTATGCTGAAAATCAATGTCACAAAATGAATGAAAACTTCAAGGTTTGCATTGTTCAGATATTTGGAAATACATATAAGGAAGAATGGAGCCACTGAAAACCACATGTTTGTGTAAATAAAAACCAACATGTTTGCTTCTTGTACAGGATGCATATACTAGGGTGTCCATTGTACTATTGTGGTGTAAGTCTAATTTAAGCCACATAATACCTATCTTAATACCTCTTAAATAAAAATTTTGCATAAATTTTTGCATAAAATTTAGGTGAGAAACATTGTAGAATTATTGTTTGAATGTCAGTAGAATAATATCCTTTTTTAAGCATTATGTTTGTAATTGGGATTCTGTCATAAAATGTACACCCCCCATCATATGTGCAACTTCTCTGCCACCAATGTCCTTCATTTCCCTTCTCTCCCACCCCCTACCTGTCTTCCAGACAGGCTTTGTGATAATTGTTGCTACTGTAGTTATTTCTATGTGTTCAACAATCTTTGTGGTAAATTTCATATCATGGGCTGATCTTTCCACCCTCATCTATATTACCTCTGGCTATTATTATCATACTGATAATTCCATAGTGAGTGAGACTATTATGTGTCTACCTCTCCCCCTCTGAATTATTTCACTCAGCATAATAGTCTCCATGTCTATCTATGTATAAGAATATTTCATGACTTTATTTTTCCTAACAGCTATATAGTATTGCATTGTGTAGAATTACTACAGCTTCTTAAGCCACTCATCTGTTGTTGGTTAATCTGGGTTGTTTGCAGGTTCTGGCTATTGTAGATAGAGCTGCACTTGGACATAGGCATCTGCAGAGGGAACTTTTGTATTGTGATTGTGTTCCTAGGGTAGATTCCTAGGATTGCTATTGCTCAATCATAGGGGAGCTCAATTAACAGTTTTTTGGGGGGAGGGGGGATAATTCATATTGTTTTACAGAAAGCTTGGAAATAGACAACATTCCCACCAGCAGTGAATTAGAGTTTCCTTTCTCCCTACAATCTATGCCAATGATTAGTCCTCTTTTTTTATAAAATGCTTTGCAACCCCTAAAAATATGCAATATATGAAAATTTTTTGTTTTGTTTTTATATTAATATCCTTATTTAAACACCCTTGATTACAAATATGATTATAGTTGAGTTTCAGTCATATAAAGAACACCACCCTTCACCAGTGCAACATTCCTATCACCAATTGTCCCAAATCTCCCTCCTCCCCCTCCTCATCCCCCACACTGTACTCTAGACAAGCTTTCTATTTCCTTCATTCATTCACATTGTTTGATAATTGTCAGTGTAGTTATTTCCTCTAACTGCACTCACCCCTCTTTGTGGTGTGGCTTCATGTCGTAAGCTGGACCTTCCAGCCATCCTCTCATTGTCTTTGAGGATTATTGCAAAAATGTCTTATTTTTCTTAAAACCTATAGATGAGGGAGACTATTCTGTGTCTCTTTCCCTCTGACTTATTTCACTCAGTATAATAGATTCCATGTACACAATGATTAGTCTTGTTCTTTTTGATGTGTGTCTGTCTGTGTGGCATGAGATGATACCTGGTTGTTGTTTTGATTTGTATCTCCTTGATAATTAGTGATGTGGAACATTTTTTATATGTGCTTTTTGTCCATCTGTATTTATTCTTTGAGGAAATATCTGTCAATATATTACTCCTATATTTGACGGGGTTAAAAGCTTTTTTGTTTGTTTGTTTGTTTGAGCCACACCCAGTGACACTTAGGGGTTACTCCTGGCAATGCACTTAGAAATAGTGCCGGCTTGGGGGACCATATGGGACTTCGGGGGATCAAACTCAGGTCTATCCTAGGTCAGCGCATGCAAGGCAAACGCACTATGGCTTGCGCCACTGCTCTGGGGCCCCTAAATTTTTTTTCTTGTTGAGTTCCATCAGTACCTTGTATATGTTAAGTATTAGCTCCTTATCTGATGGGTCTAATATTAATTGGTAAATAGTTTCTTCCATTCTGTGGGTGGCCTTTGTGTCCTAGTCACTGTTTCCTCTGAGGTGAATAACTGTTGTAAAGCTGACCACATAATAAAACGAGAACAAATTTATAACCAAGTAACTAATAGCAAAAAATAATTCATATAAAGCTTAAATACTAATATTCCTGAAACTGCACTTCCATTAATAAACAGAAGATGGCACTGTAAAGTACAAAGTACTGTACCGTCAAACTTTTTATACATATAACCAACCCATTTCCTGGGTGATCTATTTATGCTCAAATTGTTATTTAAAAAAAAACTGATACTACATAATGTCACAATTATGATATGTGAAGACATATACTTGTATAGACTTTCAAATATATGCAAATGTGAAGATATACTAGATTGTATTTGTAAGATATTGTAAATATATACATGTATATATCATATAGATTTTACATTTCTGAGAAGTAACTTTTAAAAGTAATCTTTGTTAACAGAACATTCTAGCTTGATTTCATTTATCACCACAGTAATTCCTGTATTCCTCTATTTTACTTTTAAAGGAATCAAACCATGTGCATATTTGTCTTTCTTATCAGTTTTTTAAAAATAATTTTTATCATGATCAAAGTGAATTACAAGTCTTTCACAGTAACATTTAAAGTACATAATGACAAATAACTAGGGTCATTCTCACTACCAGTGTTGTCCTCCCTCCACCTCCGTTCCCAGCATGCATCCCATACCTTCCCCTTTGAACCTTGGACTGCTAGTGTAAGAGGTCTCCTTTGTATATATTACTGTAGATTGGAAAAGAAATGGATGATACCAGGATGATACCAGTTGTATGAACCTTTGGTGGAAATAAAAAATGATCAGAGTTAAGCACCAAACCCAAAGTAAAGACTACATATCAGTTTTTACCAAAGTTTTAATTAACTAAAACATATATTCAGAACCTTGAAGTAAGATAGAAATCAAATAAGTATACATGATAGTTGACATTTATAGAATCTATATTTTAATTGCCATATTTATATGATTTCACATTTTCACAACACCCCAGATGGATATTAGTAATAATCTTTTTACAG
The DNA here is from genome assembly GCF_024139225.1 of Suncus etruscus. NCBI lineage: Eukaryota > Metazoa > Chordata > Mammalia > Eulipotyphla > Soricidae > Suncus > Suncus etruscus. Next base: position 74,775,685 of record NC_064856.1, read on the forward strand.
ATACGAAGACAGTTGGCAGGTATGGAGCCAAATGCAAGAACTCGGATTATATCCTAGAAAAATGTTAAATACCTAATTCTCGGAGGTGGAAATGGGATAGAATTAGTTCCCTGGTTTAGTTCGAATTACTATGATAGTATTCCATAGCAACGATATGTATGTACATTTAAATATATTACTATTTATTAGGCTTTCATTTTTATCAAATTTCCCCTTTGTAAGGTAAATATTTCCTTCAATGAAAAATATTTTAAGTTTTTTTGTTTGTTTCTTTTTGTATTTGGTAAGCCACACCTGGTGACACTCAGGGGTGACTCCTGGCTATGTGCTCAAAACCCCCTTGGATTGGAGGACCATATGGGAACCCAGAGATGGAACTGAGGTCCATCCTGGGTCAGCTGGCTGCAAGGCAATTGCCCTACCACTGTGCTAACACTCCAGCCACAAGTTGAAGAATGTTTTTTGTGTAGGTTTTGAACTAGGAAATAATGTAATATCACAAGTGAGAGGATGTCCATTTGAGAGAAGTGAAGAGAAGGTAACACCAGAAGCAAAAGAAGAGATGAGAGATCAAATATCTTCATAAATTTACTGAATGATCTGATGTGAATCATGAACTAAGAGACCGACCATTGTTAGTATAAATCTAAGAATATTCTAGAAATAAAAACTTCAAATTTTAGTGATCTTCACATTTTTTTTTTTGGTTTTTGGGTCACACCTGGCGGTGCTCAGGGGTTACTCCTGGCTGTCTGCTCAGAAATAGCTCCTGGCAGGCACGGGGGACCATATGGGACACCGGGATTCGAACCAACCACCTTAGGTTCTGGATCGGCTGCTTGCAAGGCAAGCACCGCTGTGCTATCTCTCTGGGCCCGATCTTCACATTCTACTCTAGATCTTGATAATATGAACACATCAAATAAATTTCACAAAAACCAATTAATTTATCAGAATACTAAATTTAAGAGAAGAGAGGCAGAGTAGTAGCAATAATTTATTATTAGCATTATTGCTTCTATGTCAGTCTTTTCATAAAAATTAAGAGATTATCATAATCATGACATATTACTAAAGCAATGTAGAACCTTCTAAAATATGTAAGTCCATAATTAAGAATTAAGAATATATCATCTTCTACTGTGTTTGTTTTAGGGGTTAGACCAAACTGTACATGGAAGTTACTCAAGCAGTGCCTATACAGGAGGGTGTGGAAACTCAATTCCTGGCTACTGCAGGCAAAGCATAAACTCCTAAATATTGAACTGGCTCCCATGACCTTACTAAAGCGGTTGTCATTTCATGTATCTTCATTTTTAATACAAATGGAAATGTTAAAAATTTAAAAATAAGGGCCAAGGATATGTCTCAAAATGGTAGAGTATGTAAATAATACAATATTTTCCAGCATATAAGACGACTGGTGTATATGACGACCCCCTAATTTTGCAGTTAAAACATAGGTTTAGGCCTATATTCGCTGTATTAGACAGAACGTTCCTGTGCTGCAACTGTATGTACCACAGTGAGCCAATCACAACAAGCAAAGGTTCAAAGGTTATACTGTAATAGACTTCCTCTCTGACTCTGGCCAATTTGAGCAGGCTTTTCACAGTGTAGATTGGGGTCCAGAACATTGTCTAATTTGCATACATAAAAAAGCCTGCTTGGATTGGCTGAGTTAGAGAGGCAGTCTGAGCAGCCTGGCAGTAATTAGTGCAGGACTGATTTGGAAAATTTGTTTTGTGGAAATATTCAGACAATTTTCGTTTGCTTGTGGCATATTGAAACATTTTTCGGGATATACTTGGCGTGTAAGACGACCCCCGATTTTCAGTTGACTTTTTTTTTGTTCAAAAGTCGTCTTATATGCTGGAAAATATGGTATGTATGAATTCTCAAGTTTTATTCCTTCACTGCATGGTTCCTGAGTACTCTTGGACACTAAGCATAGTTAGGTGTAGCTCTCTTGGCCCCCAGGACTTCTGGGATAACTTTGCCAAGGAAAGAGTCCAAATACTGAACCATCAATGCCATATAGCCATGCCAAGTGTCAAAGTGAGAAGGAAAGAGCTCTGTTCACAGGTCTCTGTATATTAAAAAGTTCAAAGAGCCTTGTCTTTTATGCACCTTTCTAAACCATTCTCATCAATTTTACCATTAGCTTTTATATAATAAATATGACTTAATTTGTTAATAATAGATTTATACTTTCTGCTTTGATTCTTTTCCATCTGCACAGTTTTATTCATAGTCTTTATTTACTTTTTTCACAAAATATATGATGTTTTTAATATGACCCTTCAAGTTGATAGAAGCAATTCATGCCCCAAATTGAAAAGTAAAAGATAAAGATTTGAATTTGCTGAATTGTCAAAATAACCATAAATTAACTCACTTTTGTTGCTTTTATTTCACAACAGATTTAGTATGTATCTGTGGATATAGCTACACATGAAATAAAGTCCATAATCATAAATTGGTCTTGTTCATGTTCATGGAGTAAAGTCGATAAAGTTTTACTTTAATTATAATGTAGCAATTAATTGAATGAAGTGAATAAATTTTGTTGAGGTCAATAACAGTTTCAAACACCTTGAGATATTAAAAGAACACAACTTTTATCAAAAAGTTTTATCTTTATTGGGAGCGATAGCACAGCGATATGTGTTTGCCTTGCTCACGGCTGCCCAGGAGGGATCTGAGTTCAAGTCCTGGTCCCAAATGGGTCCCATATCGGTGCCTGAGCCAGGAGCTATTTCTAAGCGCATAGCCAGGAGTAATCCCTGAGAGTTGCAGGGTAGGGCCCACAAACCAAAACAACAACAACAATACCTTATCATTTTTGTTTGTGTTTGAGCAAAAACCAGTAGTGCTTACGGCTTACTTCTAGCTCTATACTCAGTGAGCAATCCTATAAGTGTTCAGTGGACCAGGTATTATTGTAATGAATACAGGCACATGAAAATCAAACACCCTACCTATTGTACATTGTTCCAGACCCCAAAACCATTGCTGATTATTTTTAATTGACTTTCTGTTTAGAGTTGAAGTGTAAATAGTGCATGCTTTCTTTTCTTCACTTCCTTTTTCCTCCCTTCTATCAATATTTAATTCTTCTTTCCTCCCTCCCTCCCTTTATCCATTCTTCTTTTTTCCTTCCATATGTATTCTTTCCATCCTTCTTTCCTTCCATATTTCCTTCTTTCCTCACATCCTTTCTTTTTCTTCCATCCTTCCTTTCTTTCTTCATCCCTTTTTTCCTCCCTCCCTGCCAAATTTCTCTTTCTTTCTTTCTTTCTTTCTTTCTTTCTTTCTTTCTTTCTTTCTTTCTTTCTTTCTTTCTTTCTTTCTTTCTTTCTTTCTTTCTTTCTTTTTCTTTCTTTCTTTCTTTCTTTTTCTTTCTTCTTTCTCTTTCAATCTTTCTTTCTCTCTTTCTCTTTCTTTCTTTCTTTCTTTCTTTCTTTCTTTCTTTCTTTCTTTCTTTCTTTCATTTTCTCTTATTTCTATTTCTTCCTTTCTCTTTCCTTTCTCTAATTTCTATTTCTTCCTTCCTCTTTCCTTTTTCTTTCTTTCTTTCTTTCTTTCTTTCTTTCTTTTTCTCTTATTTCTATTTCTTCCTTTCTCTTTCCTTTCTCTAATTTCTATTTCTTCCTTCCTCTTTCCTTTTTCTTTCTTTCTTTCTTTCTTTCTTTCTTTCTTTCTTTCTTTCTTTCTTTCTTTCTTTCTTTCTTTCTTTCTTTCTTTCTTTCTTTCTTTCTTTCTTTCTTTCTTTCTTTCTTTCTTTCTCTCTTTGCTACTTTATCGCCCTATTATTTTTCTTTACCTTCTTTTCTTTGATTTGCTCAGAATCTTACAACAAAATATAATTATATCTATCTGTGGTTTCTTTCATTCATAATTTCTTAAAGTTATAGTAAATTGCAGGGCAGGATTTTACCCTAGACTATAAATTTGAGTATAGATTGTCCCAAGAAAAATAATTTTTATGGTACCATTAGTAACAAGTAAAAGCAGCATTTTTGTGGAAGAAATGAATTGTTTTTACAGGATAGCACTTACTTTTCAGATACACAATGTAGAAGCTGTTCATTCCAGAGAAAGGGTGAAAAGATGTTATGTGTGAGAAATGAGATGACCAGACAGAATGTTACATGAAATCCCAAGTGAGAGTAGAAGTAATTGTTTTGGTATATTTAATCATCAAGTAAATTTGATTGCTTGATTTTATTTTATAATTTAAAGCACACCTAGAATTGAGATGGTGGGGAAAAATGATATTTTTGGAAAATAGACTGCTTAAGAGATAAATGGTGAGCCTACTGGCCATAAACACCTGTGATATACCACTGGAATTTGTTTGGAAAAGAGGAATCTATATTGCTGGTTTGCACATCCCCTTCTGAAATAGTGATTTTTTTTTCAGTTAAGCAGTTTTTCTATTATTGAGTAATACTAGTCGATGATGTTCATTTTCTTATTCTTTATTTAAATAGAGTATAAAAATGAGGAGGGTGGATTTGTTCTAAATTGGTTTGACTATCAACTTAGCGATAGGAAATAAAAATAAGTTTTTATGTCTTCTCCATTTCTCAGAATAGCAGAGAAGGTGGTAACCTTAAGAGCCTGTGAAATGGAATATGGAAAGCTGTGCTTTTTATTACAAAAAATTTAAAAAACTGTAATATGACTTTTCCTTCTTTGAATGCAACTCTCAGCTGGATATCTAAAAATTTCATTGTAAAAGAGTTAGTGTATATCATCACTATATCGAAACAACTATATGCATACTGGTTATGTAAAGAAAATGTTATCATTGTTCTGTGCACATATTTTGAGTTAATTTGTGTGGTGGGGATACTTGATATCTTTTGGGATACTATTGAGTTAAGATAGTACAGTTACATATGATATAGTTACATAAAACTATTTAAAATATTTGTCTGATTTTATATTGGGAAATATGCCATCGATATGGTCCTCAGATGAGAAGACTTCAGTTTAGTCACCTGGCTAACATAAGGTTATATTACAAAATCAAGAAATAAATAATGAGAAAATAGATTAAACAAATTTAAACCGTTTAGGGTTGGGATGGGCATAAAAGCTGAATTCATATGGCTGTGCAGTCAGAAGTCCCAAAGAGGAGAGTGAATGAACTATTATTAGTAGTGCCAAAATTGCTGTGGACAATCACTATGATTAAAACTTTCTGCTATATTGAGCATTGAATGCTTCAAGTAAAGGAATTGAAAGGTCAGTTGTTTGTTCTTTCTCAGATATCTGGACCAAAAGTAGAGCCAGGAAGTCTGTTATAAATTTTGGAAATCAGATTAATTAACTCAAAGCCTCTGTTTTAGGAAGTACACAATCATCAAAACTTTATTATATTTTCTGGAACAAGTTATCAATCAAATGGTGTGCCCAGTATTCAAGATATGTAAGAGAAGAGGAGATGAGCGAGACATTATGTTGGAGAGGTCACTTCTTTTTTTAATTTATTCTCTTCCTTTCAAAAAAGTTTCAGTACTGAACACAGGATTCCAAGCTATCAATAACAACTTTGCCAACTAGGAAGTGTAATACTTGGCAGTCATTTTGATTTTAATGGAAAATAAAGGTATGGAAATCAAAGAAGTTGATATTTATTAAAAGCCTCATATGCCAGAAAATTAAGTTAAGTGGTTGGGAGCCTAGTTGCATAAGAAATTGAGCCCTTTATGAATAGGAAGGAGACCAAATGTCCAAATACTAGAGATAAATTTCTCAACTATTGTAAGAGATGTGGTATATACTGAAGTAACATCTCTAGTGGGTTTAACAAGCAGATCAAAATTTTGTGCAAATTTTGTGTAGGAAAGTTAGTTTTATGGAGGAGAGAGTAGCATATAAAAACACCTGGATAATTAAAGGAAACAGTAACAAAAATTCATGGCCATAACTTACTACCAGAATAGTGAAAAATTAATGGGAAATAGAAAACATTTACATCATCATTGTAAAACATACTTTCTTTGTGGTTTTATAATCATGTATCTCAAATTTTACACATTTTTTTAAATATGACTTGAGTATTCAAAGAAAATACTACAGCTAAAGTTATATGTAATTCATGTATTGGAAGTAATATTTACCATTATTTGCAAAATTTTAAGTAATTTTAAATATAAATAGCATTAACAATTAAGCTACAAATAAATTAATTGCCGGTGAGCAAGATTTGTACACACACAAATATATACATCAAGCATTACTCAGATCTTACTCCTATTTCTGTGATTAAGGATAACTCCTGAGTAGCTGACTTCGCTTAGGGAAGAATATGAGTCACTGGGGGTCTGGGGTCAAACTCAGGTTGGCTGCATGCAAGTCAATCATCCTAGTCACTATAATGTTACTCAGGTCTTTTATTCTATATGTTATATATGTAATAAAAATAATGTGATAGAAAATTTATGGGCCCGGAGAGATAGCACAGCAGTGTTTGCCTTGCAAGCAGTCGACCCAGGACCAAAGGTGGTTGGTTCGAATCCCGGTGTCCCATATGGTCCCCCGTGCCTGCCAGGAGCTATTTCTGAGCAGACAACCAGGAGTCACCCCTGAGCACTGCCGGGTGTGGCCCAAAAACCTAAAAAAAAAAAAAGAAGAAGAAAATTTAATCTCAGCAAAACATTACAATGGTTATTGATAGCATGGTCTAGGAGTACATCTTTGTTTAAGTCTACTAACTTCTTATATTTGAGAGTTTTTATTTTTCTGAATATCAAACCCAGCACTACACACATGGGACGTCTGTCTTCCACCACAGAGATACAACTGAACTTTTACTCAATTTAACAATTGCAATAACAAACAATGGTGTTTAGTATTAAATGCTTACACTATTATTATATAACATTTGTTTAATTTGTGTAATTAAATGATTAAGAGATTTTTTTCATTGTGTACTTTTAAGGTGACAAAGTAATTTTTGTAAATCTAGGATCTTTTACTTGGGAATATCTAACCAGAGGATAATTGGAGGGGGTCGTTCAATGTACAATTCTACTATCTTTCTGTCCCCCTAACATATATTATCCAAAAGAATTCTTATCAAACAAATGTGTATGCCCTGTACTAATTAACTTACTGAAATGATAAACATTATACCAATTATTAAGCATAGAAGGATAATAATGATATAAGATATTGAATTAACCAGAAGATTTTGGAAAATTTATTTTCTGAATATAAGTAAGTTGAGATGAAATGGATTTACCAACCAAATTATATGAATCAGAATTATAGAAAGTAGATATCTACTCTCAGAATAGTAGTTTCTGACAAACAGTAAAGTTTAGAAATGAAATTGTCATCAAAATGCAGGGAAGGTAGAATTGTTATATTGTTGAAATAAAATATTTTTGACTAAGAAGTAGTCACTGCCATAGAAATATGGTGTGCTTTTTGTATCTGCCCAGTAAAAGAAACCATAATGAAGGTTTGTAAGATTATTATATATAAATTTAAATGTTTAGTAAGTCACTCAATAATATACAATGAAATTTTTACCAAATTAAACAGGTTTGAATAATATAACCTTCTATATACATTTATACATTTTCCTGTGTTTAATTATTCTTTTCCATGTGCAGGGGTATAAAAGTGTGCGTGGAACCTTGGTCAGACAAAATTTAAGCGACATGGATGCTATGATGTGTAGCAATCATGTTATTTAGTATTGAAAATTAATTTTTTATCCGTCTGTCTCTCAAATATATCACTCTTCCTTACCGAGAGGAAATATGAACTCAATGGTGATAGATTTTAATGCTTAATGATCATTACTTTATTCTTTTGTAGAAAAATATTTTAGCATATCCATGTTATGATTATACCTGAGAATGACATTTGTGACTCTTATCATTTATTGAAAAAGTATAGATTTTTAGAACTATCAGTTTTCTTATGACTTAGTTTTATATTTGTTGTTACTTGTTTTAATCTGATTCTTTTTCAATGAAGAAATTAGAGCTTAGGTTAATTGCAAACCTTTATAGACTTCAGATAGATCAGTTTCTAAATAAGATCTAAATACATTTCTGTCTTTCAGCATAATCTTGAAAGTCTGTACTGTACTTTTAGCCAAGTAAAATTTAATTGGAAATGGGAACTTTATTAGTAACTATTATCTATTCCTATATAATACTGAGTCATACAAGTCATGCTATGACTTAATCACCCACATTCTCCTCACATAAATAGCATTTAGAAGTGGTAGGTTAGTCACATTATATTTTTCTTTGGGCTAGTTTAAGAAATTAATACATTTCGTTGCTTTTCTTATACTTCAAACACGATCATGTTTCCTTAGTTACTGCAGTCGGTATATCTGATCTTCCTACTATGCAGAAATAATTCTGTTAACTTCAAACAAATAAATTGTTTAGGGACACAACTCACACCAATTATATTTAACTATGCCACAACTACACAAACAAATGACACTGATGTGAGCTAGGTATACATCATCTTCATATATTAGTCAAATATTAATTTTTTACTAAAAGCATATATATTCATGATAATTGGATTTACCAGGTAATCCTTGAGGTAATTTAATGTGTCTCTTCCGTGGGATGTATTGGGTATTAAATTACTTCTGTACATTCAGAGTTTATCAGAACCACAAAATGTTATCATCTTTCATAATTAAATCTTAAAGAATGTGCAGCTTTTTACAACTTATGCTTGCATTTAAGTAATAATTAGGAAAAAAGATTTAATATACTTAATAATAATATGCTTAATGTTTGCAAAGTTAGAATTACTTTATAAAGTTGTCTAAGGGATAAGCATTTCTTATAGTGGTGGTATTAGAAATCTAGAGTTATTAATAAAACTAAATAGCCCAACTCCAAAGCACAACTAGTTCCCTAAGACCACCATATGACAAGATGTATAATAAATATGTCTTTAGAAGGCAATACTAGAAAACTTGAATCAACAATGTAAAACAAAATTTTACTACCCTGGATTTATATTTTCATTGCAGATATAGTGATTTAGTACAACGTATTTCTGTTTGTTTGAGGGGGCCACATCTGGAGGTGCTAGGGTTTACTCCTGGCTCTGTACTTGGGAATTACTCATGACTATGCTTGATGGATCATATAGGATACTGTGTATCTCTACCTACTGTACAGTTGCTCTCATTTTCATAAACAGTATTTTTTAAATCGCCACTTCACCTCCCCTTCAACTTTTTCTTTTCAAAGCAACTTGGTAGAAACACTAGTTGTTTGTTTTGTTTGTTTGTTTGTTTGCTTTTTACTTAGAAAAGCATTTCCTACTTAAAAACTAGTCTTTGATCATATTCAGAGTATTTATTAAGGTACTTTTTAGGACCAGAGCAATAGTACACTGGGTAGAGCATTGGTCTTGCATTAGAACAATCCAGGTTAATCCCTGGCAATTCATATGGTTCCCGGAGTCCTCAAGCAGTTATATTTGAGTTCAAAGCTAGGAGTAAGCCCTGATAACTGCTGGATGGAAAAATATTGCTCAATTGAAAATATTGAGAATTTCAGGTCTATACTATAGGTTCACAGTTAAATTGACTAAAAATCTTGTTTTCTAAGATATTAAATACAAGATAGAAACTCTTGGATTTTGAGGTGATAAAGCTAAGGAATATAAAAAGTGAAAGGAAATTACTGAATTATTTTATATTTATGAGAAATGTGAACAACTGAAGCAGATGACTGATTTAGAGAAATTATGTTGGCTTCTAGATGGAAAGAATTGGTGCAATGGGGAAACATAATTAGAAGAACCTTTCTGATTATGAGATGGAACTTGAACTTTGATGGAAGGCTTATTAAGTGACATGCATGTAATAATGTCATTGATAAAAGATAAATAAGTAGAAACAGACACAACTTTAATAAACAATATTTTGGGCTGCACATCTGAATTTTTGTTTATAACATTGTTCTATATCTTTAAATTCTCTCCAAGCTCATCACATAGAGTGATGAGTGCAGTTGGAGAGATGACTACACTGAAAACTATCATAACAATGTGAATGAATGAGGGAAGTAGAAAGCCTGTCTGGAATACAGGTGTGGGGGGGTGGGGAGGAGGGAGATTTGGGAAACTGGTGGTGGGAATGTTGCACTGGTGAAGGGGGGGTGTTCTTTACATGACTGTAATCATACAACTATAATCATATTTGTAATCACGGTGTTTAAATAAAGATAATTATAAAAATAAATAATTAAATAGTTAATTATATAAAGAACAAAAAAGTAAAAAAAATTCTCTCCCAGATTTCTGGACTTTCAGTTTTTTAAACTTATTATTATTGTGGAAAACATTGCATCAATAATTACCTAGGGTTGCAATAAGTAAAAAAGGGACAGATCCTGACTTACTCCATATCACTGTTAACTACTTTGATCAACAAGAAAGAAAATAATTAAAATATGCTTTTAGTACCCTATATAAGTATATATGTTTTATTAATTTGTTTATTTGTTTTTATTTTGAGACCATACACAGTGTATTCAGGAGTTATTCCTGGCTTCGCACTCAGAAATCAATCCTGGCAATGCTTTGCAGTTTATATGTAATTCTGGGGACTGAACCCTGGTAGCTTATGCAGAGAAATCACTTACCTGCCTTGCTACCATTCCAGCTTCTATATGTATATTTATATTCATAAATAATCCTGAAAATGGACTCTGTAATACTCTACAAATATTTGGAAAAGACTGTTATACATAAACATAATTATACCTCAGGATATGAGACTGAAAGAAAGCAAACTAGTCTAACAAGTCATATAATACTCTTTCAGGGTGAACAATAAAGGCCATAATATTTTGAGGTTAAGGAATGAGAACATAATTATGATACGTTCTAATCTATACTGAACCTGTTTCTTTCATTAATATTTTACCAATGACTATATTTTTTTCAAAGAAGTGAAACAACTTTAAGACATCCCTGCATTGTTTAATTAGGTAGAGACATATTTAGAATTACAAGTTTAATAGCTCTGAAAGTAGGGAAGCAGATCACAATAAGGGAACAGCTGTTTTGCAGCTAAAGCAGATGGTCCCTTTCTTTTCTCTGTGAGCATTCCCTTTGGAATTATATATCATTGAAGACCAGTAAAACTATGGTGCTAAGACATCCATAGAATGAAACATACTTCTGGAGGAATGATGTTTAAAATGTATTTTTAGTTTGTATGATCATTAACTTTGACCGTGACATGTAGCCACCAACAAATGGATAGCAGGCATTATATTAGCTTGTAAAAGTGGAAAAAATTAAACACTCTACCTGTTTCCAATGATCTTGTAACTCAAGGCCTTAAAAATCTTTTTTTTTAATGGGAACAAATAGCCACATTTATTAATAAGTTATAGTATTTCTGGAGAAAATATGCTGTAGAAAAATGTATAGAATTAATTTGATTTTAATATTAATATCAAAATTGGAACATACCCTTTAATATGTATGTATCCTAAACTCGCATAAGAGAACTTCTGACACTTTGAATAAGTAAAAATGGAGTAATAGTATATAGTTAGTTACATGATTTTATTAACCTAATTCTAAAAACTGACTACAAAGTTTTTCAGTTGATCCTTTCTTTTGAAAGAAGTAAATTTCATTTTAACACTCTAATTATAAAATGCTAAGACATGAAATGATCTGTGCAGACTGCTAAGTGCATCTGTAAGCAAGACCTCTTGTGTGAGCAAGGAAGAGGCTACTCAATTAGTCTGAAAGTTATTTGAGGGCAAAGTCTCATTCTTAGGCTTATTTGTATCATGCATAAATTCAATGTCAAAAGCTCAACCCTTGTGCTGAATAAATATGTAATTTGATAAATTGTCAGGTTGCTTGCCTTCAAGGTGACATTTAAATCTTATTCCAAATCCTTAAGTATTTCATGCTGACTTTTAAAAAGTAGAATATGAAAATTGTCTGAAAGTCAATAGGGATGCATAATTCTCTTTTCTTTTTTTAATTTTTTTGGGGGGCACACCTGGTAACACGCAGGGGTTACTTACTCCTAACTGTGTGCTCAGAAATCACTTCTGCATGCTTAGGAGGACCATATGGGGTCCCAGGGATCAAACGCAAGTAGACCACATGCAAAGAGCAACCCTGTTCAACCACCAACCCACTGTGCTATGGCTCCAACTCTGAATAATTATGCTTTTGACATAAGTTATTTATAGTTAGGATTTTTGCTTGGTGCTAGTAAAATGACCATGATAGTTTAAAGCAAGTTCATAGTAAAGAAAACCAATATTTATGTTTTTAGCTTTCAGTAAAATACATATAGGCATGCTTAGGAGGGTATGGATACCTGGGATCTAACTATGGTCAGTTATTTGCAAGGCACGTCCTGTCCTATATCTCTGACATCTAATTTGTATTTTCTATAGTTTCTATCCAGTCTACATTATCAAAAAAAAATTTTTACTTGAAATTTGTGTTACTTTACATTGATAAGAGAGTGTGACATTAAACATGGAGAATACAATTTTCTGAAATCAAAACCAATTAATAGCAACACAAATAAGTCTAGAGCAGAGACTTCTTCATTCACTTAGAAGCTTATATAAAGTAACAGAGAAGTTTTACCACAGGATCACTTGTCAGAGTTTACCTTTTATGGCAAATGAAATAAGGTGATCGTGGAAACATTGAATATGAATAATGGAGAGAAATATGAGAGAATACTTTCCATTTGAAATTGTGTGGCAAAGTAAACAAGCTCAGATAAAAACAATAGGGGATGTACATCGTCTGTATGTGTGTGCATATATATTTTAGCTAGTGAAGTGTTTTATTACATATTTTAGCAACAACAATTATAGATAACACTCTTAATATTGTTTACTTATTTTATTCTCAAAGATCAGGTTAAGCATAAGAGCAGAGAAAGTCTTAATTAATATTTCCATTAATTTATCTCATTGAGTCAGATTTTAGTTGCTACTAAACAAAACTGTTGGACAGATGCTGATATAAGATTAAAGTCTAATTCTCATATTACTTTTCACAGACATTGAAAATGTTTCAAATTGAGCTGCCCAGTTCTATCATTTATTGACTAGTGATGTTAGATGTTACCTTTCATTCCAAATATAATATGTTAAAATATAATACGGCATTATCTCTTGCACATTGCATTATAATTCAAGTCACAACTCCTTATCTCTTTTATTGGACATGCAAGGTGAGATAACATGAATAGTGTTAAAATGCATGGCCTGATTATAAGAATGATGTATCGTTATTAAAATTTACACTGATGTAACAACCTGGCAGGAAGACTTTTCCTTAGTGGACAAAAAAGTTCCTTGAATTTTGTTATAATAACTTTTAAAATATCTTGCTGGAAAAAAAAGTTCCTCTCTCTTTTTCTAAGTCAAAGTGGCATTCCCCCAGATAGATTTTAGCTAATGATAATCAACTCCGCTTCAAAATTCCACCATAAACAAAAGAAAAGTTATTTTTACTAAGCAAGAGCAAGGTTTACATTTTAATCAATAGACACATATTTCTTGGCAAAGCATCTGTGAAGAAAGGTACCGATAATAAAGTTACAAAGTAAAATTGATTCATTTAATTGTAAAATACTGGATAAGATTTTTTATCAATGAAAGTAAATGGGGGCATGTGCAAGGTCAGTGAAGAGAACTATAAAAAAACATTGCCCTTCAAGATCAAGTACCTTAAATCAATGTTCTCTTTTACGGAAAGGCAAAACAGAAATTGTTTCTTTTTCTGATGTTACCAGGTCATGATCATAAAATCACTAAATCACTAATACTTGACTCTGAATAGTCTGCAGTTTACACTGCCTATGCAAAAGATTATTATGTTAACTATACAGATGCCCTTAAAATTGCACATAACATACCCTTGATTTCTGACTTCATTCACCCTTTCTTTTATTTTTCAGGTTTTCTTTTGATTGTTCCTTGTTTTTGTTTTTTTTTTTGTTTGTTTTCAATCTTCTCTTCTTATAGAGAGAAACAAATCCAACATTTCTTAATTCACATTCCTTGTGATTAATTATTTTTAAAATAATGTAAGTAGTAGTTCAAGGACACATAATGAAGTGCCTTGGTCTTCAATCGAACTTACTTTTCAGAAATTAAAATTTATTTTTATTTTCACTTTACACTTACGTATAATTTAAATGTGTTTGAAGACGCACACTGTAGAAAAAACAAACAGGAGATAACAATAAGAGGAAATTTGCAGGGTATTAAAATTATCCCCAAATCAGTAAGAGCTGATAAGAAAGAAGTACATAAAGGGGGCTGGGCTATTGAATAGTACAATTCCTAACACTTGACCAACCCAGTTTCAATCTGCAGCCTTACACATGGTCCCTGAGCACCACCTTGAGTAAATCCTGTGTGCAGACCAAGGATTAAAACCTGACATTGCTGAGTGTGGGCCCAAAACCAACTAAAAGTAAAAAAAGGAAGGAAGTACATAAAATATAGAGATGTATAGAAAGGTTGCAATAAACTAAAAGCTATTTTCTTAGTCTACAGGTTCTGCCTATAAAGTTATACATTTAGCAACTTAGCATTTTGTTTGCCTTTTCTTTCATTCCCTTATTTTTTTGTCCTTTTCCTACAAATATTTCTCATTCGCTTTTAAAATTGATCTTTTGGAGCTGTAGAGACAGAATAAAGATTTAGTCATCTGTCCAGTATGCAACCATGACTCTTTCTCTCTGCTTTGATTTGGATACCATCTTTGGTGCCCTTGCACTAGTAAATGTACTCCTGTTAGATGTCGCCCCCCCAAAATTAAATAATGTTTATATGTCAAATGTTTCATGGGAAGGTCTTAATTTCTAGTAATGATTTTGTCTTTCTTTCTGAAAAGATAAATAAATTTCCAACTTTTCATAATTCTAGAGGGCATGGTTTAGAGTTACCTGATATTTCTAGTTTCATAGTATTGATCTTATATTTTTGTGTCTATATTATTTTAATGCAGACAACTGACAGAAAATATATTTTGCAAAATGCTAACTCTTTTTTCTTGAAGTAAAACTATTTTTTGATAACTGCATTATCAGACACAGACAGTCACAGGTAGAATAAGAATAGGGATGACTCCCAAATAGTTTTGGAGCTCTACCAGGAATTCCTGCTCAAGATGTCTTGAAGTTCAATTCAAGGATCTCAGTATATGGTTTTGCTAAAGCCCTTCAATGCTAGAGATAATATGGACCACCCCCACATGAGGTTTGTCAGGTTTAATCTCCATGAACTAAGTGGATCTAGGTAGAAAAACTAGTTGGGCATCATGACTATTGTATTATATCTTGTGGCCACAGATAGGGTATTCTTTAATGTAATTCTGAGTAACTTAAATTTTAATAGATGTCACAAAACCCAGAGAATATAGTAAAAGTTTTTGACTACTTAATGATTTTTTGTATTATTTTCAGCCACTTAGGCTTTATAAATTACTCCTTGTTACATGTAAAAAACATATGATATTCTTATTAGGCAACAAATGATTATAAATGCATTGATCTATGTATAGTTTGTGCTGCTGAAAGCAATCATTATCTGTGAGGAACTTCCTCAAGAACTCTAAAGCTAATAAATCAATTAGCAGAGTTAATCAGTTATATAACTCATGACACCAGGGGGAAATTCATAAGTACATAGTTACACTTTTGATATTTACGAAGCATTTGTTATATAAACCTGATTTATTCAGATTTCATTCTGGTGTTATTTATCAGCTCAAAAACTACAATGACTATGTTAATTTATTTGTTTTGGTTAACAGTTGTAGATATAATGCACTCCTCCATCTAATTTTTAATAAATTACAATGTCAAAGATACTTTAAGAAATGAACTTTTAAGGATTTTTAAGAAATTATCTTTTATAGCTTAATTTCTTTCACTAATATATTATCACAGAACTACACTTCTATTGACCAATTTCCATCTCCTCCTTAAATTTTAAGTGCATTCATAGTATTTATTTAATTCTTGCAAATTTTTGTCAGTTACCATGATATATTAGAAGCTAGAAATTAACCCGAATTGTTTTCAATTTATTTTAATTTGATAAAAATCTTATTGT
The DNA here is from genome assembly GCF_024139225.1 of Suncus etruscus. NCBI lineage: Eukaryota > Metazoa > Chordata > Mammalia > Eulipotyphla > Soricidae > Suncus > Suncus etruscus. Next base: position 74,791,827 of record NC_064856.1, read on the forward strand.
ATGCACTCCCTGAGATCCCACTGTGTGCTTTGAAAGTGGGATTCTTCATGGTTCAAACTGATATCCATATTATAAGCACAGTCTAAGTCACTTTAATAACAGTTTTAAACCATAGCTCAATTCCCTGAAGACTAGAATTAGACTACTTTTTGTGTTGTTTATTTTTGTTTTTATTTTATTTTGGAGACATACCTGGTTATTATCATGACTAACATCTGTCTCTGTGCCCAGGGATCTTACCTCTTAGGTCACGGTGGACCTTACTTTGTGCTGGGGACTGAACCCACTTGGTCTGATGCAAGCCAAAATCCCTACATGCTATATACTCTCTTTGTATTCCACTTCTATTGTTTTTATCTATGTTGGAGTAAATGCAAATTCTCATTGATAACAGTTTCTCAAACAAGATCTAATTATATACTTGATATCATTAGTATCATGGATACCAGGGTTCTCCTATTTAATAAAATTTTGAAAGAAACAAGTGTAATATATATCACAATGATAGTATAGGAGTTATGGTTCTTATTTTGAATGCAGAAGACCAGGGTTTGATCCCCAGCACAGTTTATAGTTCCCCAAACAAACCAGAAGTGATTCCTGAATGCAGTCATGAGTGTTTGCTGAGCATTGCTGTCGAGTATTACATAGAAATTGTTTTCAGCAATGTATTTTGATAATATTACTTTGTCTTTGCTCAGCCTGGCTTAATTCTGAAAAGCAGTAGATATATCAGTATATTTTGTAAAAAACATTATAGATAATACTTGGACTTATCTGATTAAATCCACAAGAATATAGAGTGCAAGCATTTTGTTTTGGTTTTTTTTTTTGTGTTTGGATCAAAATAGGAAGTGCTCAGGGGTTACATTTGTCTCTGTGCTCAGATATCATTCCTGGTGGTTCTTACGGAAAAATATGGGATGCCCAGAATCAAAACTGTGTCAGCTGCACGCACTGCAAACACCCTACTCGCTGAACTATCACTTTGTCCTCTGGATTCTTAAATTATATTTTAGATAATAATTATATATTTAAGCAAAATGCAAAAGCATTTTATTTTATATATATATTAATTTTAATGAGCTCCTAAGTTAAAAGTACTTAATTACTTTCTCTTTCTCTCTCTAGATGTATTTGTACATCTAGATAAATTTTATTTCAGGCCATAATAGTTGATACTGTTTTTACATAAATAATAGTTGATACTTTGACTTTAGTCTAATATTCATTTTCTTTTCCTATTTCTCTCTCATTCAAGTCACCATATATCTCCCATTTCCTTTTTTCCCCTCTTTCTCTAAAATATTTTGACATTTTTCTGAATATGTATTTTTCATTTCTTCAGTTCTCACCTTCTCTTCTACCAGGATATGGACACCCAAAATCTTAGTTAATCCAGGTTTGAGAAATGAAATCTTACACTGAGCATGTTCTTTTCTTCCAAATTGGGTCACCCAACATTCAGCTTCTGGTTTATTGTCAAATTTTCTTTACAAATGCTTAACTTTTCTTTAGAGCTTTTAAATATTCTCAGGAAAGAGTCTTAAAATCATTCAGACCAAAAAGTTCAGAATACAAATAGAGCTGAATAGACTGCAACTTATAATTGGTAGTGCTTGAGGATTTGCGTTTGTGACCATAGAGCGCAACATCCTGAGAAGCAGGAAATTGCAAATTCACAGGCCCAAGCTTCCTTTCCTTTTGTTAGATGTCCTTTGCAAGGGTTCCTCAGAGTAGCAGTAAATAAAAATACCTTTGCAATCCAATATTCAGAGTAGTTTTGAGCATTCGCTTTTTAAGCCAGTCTAAAAGTCCCCTTTTATGAATACATATGACTAATTGAAAATGCAAAAAGATGTAATGATTCTTAAGACTTAAAGTCATATTTCTCAGCAAATTTCAAGGGACATTAGTGTCAGTAGACTTTAATAGGTACTAAATGAACCTTCTTAAGGAAGTGCTGAGATTCAGAATGTTAAACAAAATTTTTTTTTTCTGCTGGAGTCTCATGGCCTTTGATATACTAATACATAAGAATCTCTAAGGAGTGGATAAATATGCAGGCATTATTAAATTAATTTAGCTACCTATGAACATCTAATGGAAACAAGATTCTTTGAAGTATGTTTTAGGAGATGTTATAAATAGAGATGACAATTAATAACTTAAAAGGATTATTATAATCTAGAGAAAAGTCATTTAGGAGTGAAAATAGAGAAACCTAAGGAAAAATATCATCACTAATGATGAATAATCTATTTTTGTTCTCTTTACATATAAGCTAATATTTATCTATAAATTATTTATTTATTCCTTTTTTTACCATAAAGCTGCTTGATGAGTCTACTTTTTATAAAGATAAAACTAAGATGGCTTGAAAATACATCAAATCATTCAGGCTGACAAGCAAATTACTCTACATATATATTCTTTTTATTCAGTTTTCCTGGGATGCTAAAATTCTGTCAATTATTAATTTTCATTTAAATATGTTCTGAGAGAGGTGTTGACATTACATGTATTCCCTTTGTTGAGTGTAAAGTTATATTAAGTATTAAATAATAATGAACCACTAATTACATTAGCCTAAATCCAAATTAAACTTCAAAGCAGTTTAATGACTCTTCTTAGTGTTTTTATGCATGATTTATTTCCAATCTGACTACTTCCTCAGGACCATCTATCTTCATCCTCTGAATCTAATCTGTCACTACTGTAAAAGTCTTAAATTACACCATATATTCTAACTGGAAGTATGCAAGATTTCCACACAGAGAACTTATGATTATTTAATTGTTGATATAAGTTGGTTGCTTTTTCCTTTATAAGATAATAAAATTAAGGAAGATTAAGCCACAAACAGATAAATGAAGCTGTGAAGTAATAGAACAGAATAAATAAATGAATACCAGTATACATTATTTTTATTGAGGTGTTCAAGCCATGAGTTCAAAATTTAAATTTAATCCTATGAAAAAATTGAAACAAAATACAGCACATTTCTGAATTGAATTATATTTCCAGAAGGGAAAAGAGAAAGGGTTAATCATAGGTCTCTTAAAAATCTAATGTCTTTGATTGTTACTGTTAAATAAAACAGCAAGTTGGGGGTTTTGAGAAATATATAGAGTATAAAAGGCATAATCAATATTCACTACTAGGAAAAGGTATTTTTGCTGGTTGTAAATTGCCCTTTCGAAAAAAGACAGGTATTGAATCAGAATCAATAGAGAGAAGACATTCACTCATGAGATTTTAAATTTAGCATGAAATATATAATAATGAAGTAAAATATTTTAGTATATGTGTAGTAATGAACTAATTCAGTTCTACACATGTTGTGAGATTAACATCATCTGTTTGTTTGCACTTAAAGTTTATTGACTTGCCACTATTGTACAATACTTTAGAATTCGGGAGCACACAATGCTATATGCATGATTCTTAATGCACTATGTGTCACTAATTATCTAGTGGTATCACACTATCAAAATAAAATGACTCGCTACACATCATTGATATACATTTTCCCTCTTTCCCTCAGGTAACCATCATATTTTTCATATTCTGAGTTATTTTTTGCTGCATTTTAGCAGAATTGGTGCTTTTGTTACTTTTAGTCCAGTTATAAGTGCATCCATCTGGTTATATTTTTTCCTCTTCCTGATTTATTTCTCTAAGCATAACAGCATCAAGTTCTAAATGTATTTTCACAAAAGGCATTGTCTTTATTTTATCAGTTAAATACTTCCATTAAGTATTATTTTATTTAGTAATCTATTAATAAGCACCTAAGTACAGTTAATTTAGGTATTGTCAATTGAGTACTGTTTTAAGTACTACTGTGGATAGTGCTGCTGTGAATGTAAGAACAGAAATATCTTTATGTAATATTCTTAATTCCCTTAATTTCCCATTTTTATATATGCATAGAGATAGTATTACTGGGTCATATATTCTCATTTTAAGTGTTTGAAGAGAATTTTCAATAGTTTTAGAGAGGCTACATCAATTTACACTTTTACCAAATGTATGTAAAGTTTTCTTTTTCTCTGCATTCTCAATTTTTTTTATTATAAACAATGTGAAGTATTTGTATTTTTGATTTGAATGTTTCCCAAGTACCAGCAGGAGACATCTTCAAGAAGAGAATTTAGAGCAGCTTGCTGAGCTCCACTAGGTGTGGCCCAATAAAGAAGCATAAACAAAAAACATAAATCACAATATATTTTTCAAGAAATTAGAACAGTTTTAAAATAGAACAAACAAATCTAGAATGTGTAAAATCAAATAAAATGACAAAAACAATTCTGAGCAGAGAGAGTATCAAAGGAGCTATATCCTGCATCAATTTTAAATGGCATTAAAAAGGAAAAATAGGGGCCGAAGAGGTGGCACTAGAGGTAAGGTGTCTGCCTTGCAAGCGCTAGCCAAGGAAAGACAGGGGTTCTATCCCCCAACGTCCCATATGGTCCCACTAGGCCAGGGGCAATTTCTGAGCTCTTAGCCAGGATTAACCCTTGAGCATCAAATGGGTGTGGCACAAAAAAAAAAAAGAAAAAGGAAAAATAATCAGAAAAATATAGTATGTAGAACAAAACCAGAACACAATGAAATTGAAAAAGATAATTAAGGGGCCGGGCGGTGGCGCTGGAGGTAAGGTGCCTGCCTTGCCTGCACTAGCCTAGGACGGACCACGGTTCAATCCCCCGGCGTCCCATATGGTCCCCCAAGCCAGGAGCGACTTCTGAGCACATAGCCAGGAGTAACCCCTGAGCGTCACAGGGTGTGCCCCCCCCCAAAAAAAATAAAAAGATAATTAAGTACATGGTATCAATTCATGATGATGAAATTAGGATGATAAATGGAGAAGTTAGAGCAACTTCAACAAATCATGCTGGGAAAACATCACAGACACGTGCAAAAAGGATGAAGGACATAAATGAGGAGAAAGAAAAGAATAAGGAGAAAACAATAGATTACTGTTTGACAGTATGAATAAATATGCAAAAGGAAGTCAATGAAAGACTTGAATATAAGAATTGAATGCATAAAATACATAGGAGTTAGGAGTTAATCAACTAAATAGACCACAGCGAGTACACACACACACACAACACAAACACACACACAGGAGTTAGGAGTTAATCAACAGAATAGACCACAGTGAGTGCACACAACTACACACACACACACACACACACACACACACACACACACATACATTTGGAAAGCCACAGGTAAGGGAAACAAGAACAAAAACAAGTGAACTGCTTCATAAAACTCTTTTACAAAAGTAATAACAACAAACAAATGTCAACCATGGGACCAAAACTATAGTATAGAAGCTAAGGCATTTGCCTTGCATGCAGCTGACCCAGGCACAATCCTTGGCATCCCATGTGTTCCCCTGAGCACCATAAGGAGAGATTTTCTAGTGCAGAACCAGAAATGACTCCTGAGTATCTCTAGATTTGACCCATAACCACACAAACACACACAAAAAAGCAAAAGCAAAAAATGTCAAACAACTAACTGAGAAAAATGTATTTGCTCTCTATATATGACAAAGTGATATTTTTGGAATTTATAAAGAATACACAATACAAAAAACAAATGGCCCATTTCAAATAAAGACAAATACATGAGTAATTATTACATGGATTACATGAATATGAATATGATCATTTTATAAAATTAGCCTTTACTATAAAATTAGGTATCAAGTTAATAAAAATAGACTTTTCTGTAAAGTTTTTTTAATTTATAGATTTCTTTTGCTCTTAAGATAAAATAGAACCGGGTCAGAAGGTAGCATGGAGGTAAGGAGTTTGTCTTGCATGCAGAAGGTCATTGGTTCAAATCCCAGCATCCCATATGGTCCCCTGTGCCTGCCAGGGCCAATTTCTGAGCATAGAGCCAGGAGTAACCCCTGAGCGCTGCTGGGCATGACCCAAAAATCAAAAAAAAACAAAACAAAACAAAAAAAAAACAATGCAATAGAACATTTTATTTGATTGGTGCATCTTTATGTTTTTAACTGCCATTCAAATGTGCATCTTTAAATATACATAGCTAATTAATTATGTATTATTTTCTTTCTTCTCATTCATCCTTTACCAATGTGAAAAAAATCGCAAAAATTATTTTTCCTATTGTTATATTTATATAAAGTATGATTAATATGCTTACAAAGTATTTCCATAACAACTGAGTTGCTCTAAATATAAAAAAAATATGTACTTACATATAAAAGTAATTCATTGCAGTGACTGATATAATACAATGGATTAATAAAATGAATCATGATTTTATTCTGAATTTTAAATATTAAGGCATTTTAATTACAGAAATACCTGAAATTAATTAGCAATGCCTTTGCATGTTTGCTTGTTATATTTTATTCTCAAATAAGCTTTTTAAGGGAATGATATCAGTTATAACTGGGAGTCATAAATAGTGCTGTAGTATTTATTTAATTGATATCCTATTTGTCTAATAAAATTATATATCACATAGCAAGATTTTAGTCTTGGGGCCGGGAAGGTGGCACTAGAGGTAAGGTGTCTGCATTGCAAGCCCTAGCATAGGACGGACCGCGGTTCGATCCCCGGCGTCCCATATGGTCCCCCCAAGCCAGGGGTGATTTCTGAGCATATAGCCAGGAGTAACCCCTGAGCGTCAAATGGTTGTGGCCCAAAAACCAAAAAAAAAAAAAAAAACGATTTTAGTCTTTTATATTTTTATTAATTTGTTTAAAATTTTATTTAAAGAAAATGCATCACATAATTGACATAACTGATCATAATAAATTTGTTTCAAGATAAAAGAAAAAAACTATTGAAAAATAGAAAGAAAAACTGAAAAATAAAATGGAAGAGTGAAAAAACAAATAATTTGTTCAGTAGCAATTATATTTGTAAAAATTATTGTATCTCCAATAATGTCATCAATATAATAGCAGAAGGTTTAGCAAGCTCTTTTTTAAAAATATGAGATAAAATGATGTGTGTGTGTGGGGGGGGCACTTGTTGTTTTCCTAGGCAGAGCAAAATATGGGGAAATAGAAAGGAAAATCCTTTGGCCTAAAAATCTGGGAGAACTTACCCATAAAGTATACTGTTGTAAGACCAACTCCAGGCTCCAGACAAACTGAGTTGTTTAAGCCCAAAGTCTTTCTCTGTGGTCTCAGTAAAAGCGCTTCACAATCTCGGTTTTTGCTGTCAGTTTTCTGTTGTTAGAGATCCCAGTTTCTGTACATATCCTATATCAAAATCAGGGTGATGCAGAGTGTCTTCTGGTTTCATCTCACATTAGGTGGCAATGTAGAGAACCCTGCCCTGAAAGCAAGTTGTTGTTGTTACCAAGTCATCAGAGTCTTAGGGTGTCATATGAACCCACTTTGGAATAAATCTATTCTAGGGCTGCAGTAGAGCCTTCACTGGTATAATTTCAATTCCTGGTGCTGGTGTAGAAAACTGTCCCGTTTCCATATATAGGATCCAAGGTGTAGAGGTGAATGGTCAATGTCTGATCTTCTAAAGCCTAAGATTAATCACTATGACATGTGTTAAGGTGTAAGGCCCCATTGCAATATAAAATTTATATGTTTCTATCTCCATTAAATAAGAACTTGTTTGCACACATAAGATTTCCCCTTTTTAATGTGCCTATGCAGAACGGAATTATGCCACATGATACTACTGGTGCATATGGAGGTAAAAATAACAAGATAATCAATCCTGTTAACTTGGTTCAAACATAAACTCAGAACATTGGAGAAACATATACTAGAATTCCCTACTAAATAGATCCCAAAAAATGAGGGAAATTGTGGTTACATAAGAAAATAGACAATAAAGGTTATACCTATTAAAGAAATACATCTAAAGAAATATTCAAAGGAAAAATACATGTTCCGTTTAAGTCTATTCAAATAGTCTGGGAGTGTGATAAAATGGAGCACAGCTTCATCCTCAGATTTTGTTTTGTGGAGTTTAGAAAATGGCTTTCAGCAGTCATATATCAGGAACTGTCCTTGAGCTGGGGGCTTCTCAGAAACCAAATCAGATAGTGAGTAAAAGTTCACAGTGAAGGAAGGTTGAGGAAAAGAGGCCATCCTAGAGCAAATCAACAGCAGAGGCAGCTTCTTCTCAGGTTGAGAATCTATTTTTCACTTTGGGAGTTTGTTGGCAGCTGACTGGGTTGAGGAGAATGTTTGCTTCCTAAAGAGATAAGAACTGAGGGTAAAAAAGGATAAATGGGAGGAAATAACAGATTGAGGGTGCAGGCAAGAGAGTGAAAGTCTAGAAAAGAATTTGTAAGGTGGTGAGCAAACAGAGGAAGGAAGGGTTATATATAATAAAGAAAGAATAGCATACAACATATACAGACATTATGTATATTATAGATGGACATTAGACAGACATTGAGGTGGCCGATACATAACACTCATGCATACACATAAACAGACACTGAGGATCAATCCATGGTTACAGCTTAAAAGCTGACCAGGTGAAACATTTTTTCTATATATCTAACAAGAAAAACATATTAACTCTCCTAAGAAAATAGTTTTCAGCTTATAATTTTAATGTTCATTGTATGTGTGTGTAGATATCAATATACGTTAGCCCATAGTATTCCTCATGAATACTTTTGTTGGCTTCTTTCTCACCTTCACAAAAAATAGCGTTTTGCCTAGGTTTTTCTTGTATTGTTAATTGAATTCTGTGAAGATCCATTCATCATATTACAAGAGCTTGTAAATGTTCTCAGATTTGGTCAGCCTTCCAAAAAGTGTTTCATATCTTATATTTTTAAGATAAAAATTTATTTCAACCAGGGTAACAGAAATATGGGTTGAGATGTTTGCTTTGCATTAGGTCAATCTTTATTTTATTGTAGGCACAAACAAAAATGTGGTCTCCTGAGCACAACCATGAATTATTCCTAAGCACAGAATGGAGAGGAAGCCTTAAGCACTAAAAGGCATGACTTGAAAGAAATGAAATTTAGCGCACATTAGTATATTTTCTTTGGGCTGAAGCCATAAGCACAGCGATAGGGCATTTGCCTAACAAGCAGGAACCCAGAAAGTACCCACAATTGATACCTGGTACCTAAATGGTGCCCTGAGCCTACCAGGAGCGATTTCTGAGGGCAGAGCCAGGAGTAATCCCTGAGTACTGCTGAGTGTGGCCCACAAAGCAAACAAATATGATTTTTCTTTAAAATTTATTTAAATATGATATTTTATTGTTTTTTATTTTCACATAAATTAGTCTAGAGATCATATGTATTATAAAGTTGCTCATAATATATGTGTTCCAAGACTAATTCTACCAACAATGTAAATTTTCTTCTACCATTATTCACATTTATTCTCAAGCCTGCTCACTTGCAAGGCACGCACTAGTTTTTTATATTTTTCATGAAATATATTTTATATTACTTGTTTATAGGTAATTGGAAATGAAGATACTATTAAAAGTACCATCATAAGAAAATTTATAGAAAAAATGTGTTTTGCAATGAGGAATTGAGTCATTGTTAGTTTTTTTTAAGCAATTTGTTCCTTATTGATTTTATGTTGTTTTCTTTCTGCATATTAGGTGGCTATCAATCCACATTGATGTCTAAATTGGTGTGTTCCTACTGGGATGACAGTATTGAAAAAATTGGAGTGGAGGAATTCCATAGGAATTCCAAGCGCTGTAGTTGATATTGCGGCTTTATGGGGTGTGGTTTTGGCTACAGGACTTCCGGAAGTAAGAGAGGGTTGAGGGAGGGTGCCCATGCTCACTCCAAAAATATCTTGGAAATATGGCACAAATACTTGGAGTTTTGGGTAGATTAATATCTTTCAGAGCTCCATGATTGGGTTGTAAAGCTGGCCATTGTTAAAGCTGTGCTTATATTTTGCAAGATAAATGACTTTAGTTGTTTTAGCTTAGGTTTATTTAAAATAAAATCTCCAATGTCTTACATCATATTTGTTATTCAAACTTGTTTCTCTTTTTCTCTGATGTACACTAAATTAGCTATGCATAGAATTTAATTTACACTTTTGTTGTAAAATCTAATCACATTTATGTTTCTGACTTTTGTTACAGAATGGATCTGGTCCTTTTTGATTCCCTCAGAGTCCTTAACAAGTGTCTCTTTAAATGTATTTTGTAATACTAATTTGTTTTCATATGTATTTTGGAAATTTCACAACCTATCTCTTTGTATCTGTTTCTATTATGCATTTTATTCTTGGTTTTCAATATAAAAATTTTACCATAGTACTGTCAATTTTTCAGCATCTTAATTTAGATGAGTATACTTATATGCTTTATTTACATGAGATAAATTATGCACAGCATATATGTATTTTTATTCTTTCATACTGACTTCTCAATTTTTATTCTTCTAATTTTTAAAAGCTAATAAAAAATAGGTGAGAAAAAAAAAAGTTCAGGGATTTTTGATGGACAGAACTCAGATATATTGAAGCTGTTTGGGAGTAGGATAGCTATATATTCAAATGGCATAGTCAATAACACTGAATGAAGAACCAACAATATTGAAATCATGAGTTTCATACCTTAGTCAACTTAAAAGGTGGCTGAATGTGGAAAGTGGGAAGAAATAAAAGGGAAATAGTATAAGGAAGTTGACCTTGATAATAGGATTGGTGCTGGACCATAGATGTATGCCTAAAACTTAAGAACTTTGTAAATTATTTTGTTTTCATAAAATAAAAATTAAATTAAAAGTTTTTAAAGCCTAAAGTATTCCACTTATATCTCTGGCTCTCATTAATATGACTTACTTAAATATAATACAGTACATATTTGAATGAAGACAAAGACATTAAAAAAATAAAATAGAATCATTTCTCAATAATAACATTATTTCTTCAGATTTTATATTTTTCATGATTCACTTTTCATTTGAAATAATTAAAGACATATTGAAAATGTCAAAGTCTTGACATAGTCGATATATGTATTTTGTATATTTATATAGAGATACATATATATACTGATATGGTATTTTGTTTTATTAAATCTAAATGATATTTTCGAACTCATCTTTATATTCGTAAGAAGTTTTATTGCCTATATAGGACATTTAAATAGATATCAAATCAAAAAATATATGTAAATAAAATAAAAATATAAATAATTATGTTATCAATAAAATTAAAGACAAAAATTTTAAAAATCAACAATTTCTTGATAAAAATAAGTAAAACTGGACATCATTGTTCCCTAAGTCGATGTAACAAAACATAAATCAATAAAATCAAGAATAATATTATTACAGCATCTATTAATGAATATTTAATAAAACAAAGTATATAAAATTTTATGCTTAAAAGTTTGAAGCCTTAATAAAATGTCACAATTCCATGAATGAATCAATCTTCAAAACTGAAACAAGAAAAAGTTTACTACCAGAGTACAGATAAATTTGATAAAGAAATGTATAATTATATATATTTCAAATAGAATGCTTTAGCACTTGATGCAGTCACTGCTGTGTGTTAATGGAAGGAACTGTAGCAATTCCTTACAATTTCTTTGGAAACTAGTTTCATGAGTCATTACTCTAATATTAAAAACTGTTATTAACATTATAGAACTACTCTAACCTTGGTTCCATTCATGAATGTAGAAAAAATAGAACACAAAAATATTAACAAATATAATTATATAACATTAAAAATAATCATGATTCATGCTAAATGAATACAACTCAAATTCAACATTGGAAAATCATTTTTATTTTATTTTTATATTTTTCCCTCTTAAAAAATAGAAATTTTTTTCATTTCTCTCAATCACTATCATTATCATGATAGTTGTTAATGTAGTTATTTCTCTAATTGTACTCACCACTCTTTGTGGTTAGCTTCATATCATGAGCTGGTTTTCCAGCCCTCATGTCTATTTTCTCTGGGTATTATTACAATGATGTCTTTTATTTTTGTTAAACCTTAAAGATGAGTGAGACTATTCTCTCTCTCTCTCTCTCTCTCTCTCTCTCACATATTTCTCTCAGCATAATAGTTTCCATGTCCATCCATGTATAGGAATATTTCATGACTTCATCTCTCCTGATGGCTGCATAGTATTCCGTTGTGTATATGCACCACAGTTTCTTTAGCCATTCATCTGTTGGCTTGCATCTGGGTACTTTTCAGATTTTGGCTATTGTAAATAGAGCAGCAGTGAATATAGGCGTGGAGAGGTCATTTTTGAATTGTGTTTTTGTGTTCCTAGGGTATATCTCTAGGACTGGTATTGTTGAATCATATGGGAGCTCAATTTCCAGTTTGTTTTTTGTTAATCTCCATATTGTTTTCCAGAAAGACTCAACTAGATGGAATTCCCACCAGAAGTGAATTAGTGTTCCTTTCCCCATCATCCCTCTAGCACTGATTGTTCTTTTTTTTTGTAATGTGTGACAGTCTCTGTGGCATGAGATGGTACCAATTCATGCCATAGCGACAAGATGCTTGCCTTGTACATTGTTGGTTCAGGTAAATACAGTGCTTCTCAAATAGTGGAGCGTGACCCCAGGGGGGTGTGAGGCTCCATAAAGGAGTGCCCGTTTGACCTCGGCAAGCACTGTTAAAACAAACTGAGCCCATGTTTCTGTTTCTGTATGTCTCTGGAGCTGAGAGTTGCTTCGAAAAGCTATGCATTGCAAAACATGCTCATTGTAGCCATTAATCCAGACATCACCTCTGATTAAAAATAAGTTCAAATTATTTTATATATTTTTGTTTTGCATGACAAAAAATAAATTTTTTTTTGGTTCAAGCACTGTTTCGTTTATTCAAAGCACAAGGTGAAATATTTATACTCGATTTCTTGACAGATCATAAGGCTAGTTTACTAAAAAAGGCATAAGGGAAAATTGTTCAAGGCGTATTTCTGATGCCTTGAGGCTGCTTCTTGCTATAAGAGGTTTCTCAGTAGCAAGGTAAGTTGAGAATTGTATTGGTTTTATGCATACTGAACTGGGGCCTAAAATGTTAACTCTTACACGTAATTCTGTATGTAGGCTAAGCAAAGTTAGATTTGAGGGTGACTAATTCTGTAAGACTAAATAAAAATACTTGATCTAAGCAAATGTTCTCCATAGGGTGTTTTTATATGTCTGAATAATTTTTAAAATGTCAGCTAAATTATATCTCAAATAATATTTATGCTGCATCCCTTTATTTCCTGAATGCCACATGGACAAGCAACCAAGGGTTTTTCTTAGGGCCTTAATGCCTGTGAGTACAGATGATTTTTTTCAAGCATCTTTTTTTTTAATTTATTTAAACACCTTAATTACATACATGATTGTGTTTGGGTTTCAGTCATGTAAAGAACACCACCCATCACCAGTGCAACATTCCCATCACCAATGTCCCAAGTCTCCCTCCTCCCCACCCGACCCCCCGCCTGTACTCTAGACAGGCTCTCCATTTTCCTCATACATTCTCGTTATTAGGACAGTTCAAAATGTAGTTATTTCCCTAACTAAACTCATCACTCTTTGTGGTGAGCTTCCTGAGGTGAGCTGGAACTTCCAGCTCTTTTCTCTTTTGTGTCTGAAAATTATTATTACAAGGGTGTCTTTCATTTTTCTTAAAACCCATAGATGAGTGAGACCATTCTGCGTTTTTCTCTCTCTCTCTGACTTATTTCACTCAGCATAATAGATTCCGTGTACATTCATGTATAGGAAAATTTCATGACTTCATCTCTCCTGACAGCTGCATAATATTCCATTGTGTATATGTACCACAGTTTCTTTAGCCATTCGTCTGTTGAAGGGCATCTTGGTTGTTTCCAGAGTCTTGCTATGGTAAATAGTGCTGCAATGAATATAGGTGTAAGGAAGGGGTTTTTGTATTGTATTTTTGTGTTCCTAGGGTATATTCCTAGGAGTGGTATAGATGGATTGTATGGGAGCTCGATTTCCAGTTTTTGGAGGAATCTCCATATCGCTTTCCATAAAGGTTGAACTAGACGGCATTCCCACCAGCAGTGGATAAGAGTTCCTTTCTCTCCACATCCCCGCCAACACTGTTTATTCTCATTCTTTGTGATATGTGCCATTCTCTGGGGTGTGAGGTGGTATCTCATCGTTGTTTTGATTTGCATCTCCCTGATGATTAGTGATGTGGAACATTTTTTCATGTGTCTTTTGGCCATGTGTATTTCTTCTTTGTCAAAGTGTCTGTTCATTTCTTCTCCCCATTTTTTGATGGGGTTAGATGTTTTTTTCTTGTAAAGTTCTGTCAGTGCCTTGTATATTTTGGAGATTAGCCCCTTATCTGATGGGTATTGGGTGAATAGTTTCTCCCACTCAGTGGGTGGCTCTTGTATCATGGGCACTATTTCCTTTGAGGTGCAGAAGCTTCTCAGCTTAATATATTCCCATCTGTTAATCTCTGCTTTCACTTGCTTGGAGAGTGCAGTTTCCTCCTTGAAGATGCCTGTAATGTCCTGGAGTGTTTTGCCTATGTGCTGTTCTATATATCTTATGGTTTTGGGGCTGATATCGAGGTCTTTAATCCATTTGGATTTTACCTCCGTACATGATGTTAGCTGGGGGTCTAAGTTCAATTTTTTGCAAGTGGCTATCCAACTGTGCCAACACCACTTGTTGAAGAGGCTTTCCCTGCTCCATTTAGGATTTCCTGCTCCTTTATACAAATTAGGTGGTTGTATGTCTGGGGAACATTTTCTGAGTATTCAAGCCTATTCCACTGATCTGAGGACCTATCCTTATTCCAATACCATGCTGTTTTGATAACTGTTGCTTTGTAGTACAGTTTAAAGTTGGGGAAAGTAATTCCTCCCATATTCTTTTTCCCAATGATTGCTTTAGCTATTCGAGGGTGTTTATTGTTCCAAATGAATTCCAAAAGTGTCAGATCCACTTCTTTGAAGAATGTCATGGGTATCTTTAGATGGATGGCATTAAATCTGTATAATGCCTTGGGGAGTATTGCCATTTTGATGATGTTAATCCTGCCAATCCATGAGCAGGGTATGTGTTTCCATTTCCGTGTGTCCTCTCTTATTTCTTGGAGCAGAGTTTTATAGTTTTCCTTGTATAGGTCCTTCACATATTTAGTCAAGTTGATTCCAAGATATTTGAGTTTGTGTGGCACTATTGTGAATGGGGTTGTTTTCTTAATGTCCATTTCATCCTTATTACTATTGGTGTATAGAAAGGCCATTGATTTTTGTGTGTTAATTTTGTAGCCTGCCACCTTGCTATATGAGTCTATTGTTTCTAGAAGCTTTTTGATAGACTCTTTAGGGTTTTCTAAGTAGAGTATCATGTCATCTGCAAACAGTGAGAGCTTGACTTCTTCCTTTCCTATCTGGATTCCCTTGATACCCTTTTCTTGCCTAATCGCTATAGCAAGTACTTCCAGTGCTATGTTGAATAGGAGTGGTGAGAGAGGACAGCCTTTTCTTGTGCCAGAATTTAGAGGGAAGGCATTCAGTTTTTCTCCATTGAGGATAATATTTGCCACTGGCTTGTGGTAGATGGCCTTCACTATATTGAGAAAGGTTCCCTCCATTCCCACCTTGCTGAGAGTTTTGATCAAGAATGGGTGTTGGACTTATCAAATGCTTTCTCTGCATCTATTGATATGATCATGTGGTTTTTATTTTTCTTGTTATTGATGTTGTGTATTATGTTGATAGATTTACGGATGTTAAACCAGCCTTGCATTCCTGGGATGAAACCTACTTGATCTTAGTGGATGATCTTCTTAACGAGGCATTGAATCCTATTTGCCAGGATTTTGTTGAGGATCTTTGCAGCTGCATTCATCAGCGATATTGGTCTGTAATTTTCTTTTTTGGTAGCATCTCTGTCTGGTTTAGGTATCAAGGTGATGTTGGCTTCATAAAAGCTATTTGGAAGTGTTTCTGCTTGTTCAATTTCATGAAAGAGTCTTGCCAAGATTTGCAGTAGTTCCTCTTGTAAAGTTTGATAGAATTCATTAGTGAATCCATCTGGACCTGGGCTTTTGTTTTTTGGCAGACATTTGATTACTGTTTTAATTTCATCAATGGTGATGGGGGTGTTTAGATATGCTACATCCTCTTCCTTCAACCGTGGAAGATTATAAGAGTCCAAGAATTTATCCATTTCTTCCAGGTTCTCATTTTTAGTGGCGTAGAGTTTTTCAAAGTAGTTTCTGATTACCCTTTGAATCTCTGTCATATCAGTAGTGATCTCTCCTTTTTTATTCCTAATACGAGTTATCAAGTTTCTCTCTCTCTCTTTCTTTGTTAGGTTTGCCAGTGGTCTATCAATCTTGTTTATTTTTTCAAAGAACCAACTTCTGCTTTCGTTGATCTTTCAGATTGTTTTTTGGGTTTCCACTTCGTTGATTTCTGCTCTCAGCTTTGTTATTTCCTTCTGTCTTCCTAGTCTTGGGTCCTTTTGTTGAGCATTTTCTAGTTCTATTAGCTGTGTCATTAAGCTACTCAGGTAAGCTCCTTCTTCCTTCCTGATGTGTGCTTGCAAAGCTATAAATTTTCCTCTCAGTACTGCTTTTTCTGTGTCCCATAAGTTCTGATAGTTTGTGTCCTTATTGTCATTTGTTTCCAGGAACCTTTTGATTTCCTCCTTGATTTCATCTCGGACCCACTGGTTATTGAGCATGAGGCTGTTTAACTTGCAGGTGTTAAAGTGTTTCTTCTGAGTCCCTTTGGAGTTCACAAATAATTTCAGAGCCTGTGGTCAGCGAAGGTAGTCTGCAAAATTTCTATCCTCTTGATCTTATGGAGGTATGTTTTATGTGCCAGCATGTAGTCTATCCTGGAGAATGTCCCATGTACATTGGAAAAGAATGTGTATCCAGGTTTCTGGGGATGGAGTGTCCTATATATATCCACTAGGCCTCTTTCTTCCATTTCTCTCCTCAGGTCTAGTATATTCTTGTTGTGTTTCAGTCTAGTTGACTTATCCAGTGTTGACAAAGCCGTGTTAAGGTCCCCCACAATTATTGTGTTGTTGTTGATATTATTTTTCAGATTTGTCAACAGTTATATTAAATATTTTGCTGGCCCCTCATTCGGTGCATATATGTTTAGGAGAGTGAATTCTTCCCACTCTACGTATCTCTTGATTAATATAAAATGTCCATCTTTGTCCCTTACAACTTTCCTGAGTATAAAGTTTGCATTATCTGATATTAGTATGGCCACTCAAGCTTTTTTATGGGTGTTGTTTGCTTGGATAATTTTTCTCCAGCCTTTTATTTTGAGTCTATGTTTGTTCTGACTATTCAGGTGCGTTTCTTGTAGGCAGCAGAAGGTTGGATTGAGTTTTTTGATCCATTTAGCCACTCTGTGTCTGTTAACTGGTGCATTTAGTTCATTGACGTTGAGAGAAAGAATTGTCCTGGGATTTAACGCCATCTTTATTTCAAAATTTGGTGTGTCTTTTGGGTAGTCTTGTCTTAGATTAGGTCTTTCAGTTTTTCTCTTAAGACTGGTTTTGTGTCTGTGAAGTTTCTGAGCTGTTTTTTGTCTGTGAAACCATGTATTCTTCTGTCAAACCGGAAAGTGAGTTTTGCTGGGTATAGTATTCTGGGTGAAGCATTCATTTCATTCAGTCTTGTCACAATATCCCACCACTGCTTTCTGGCATTGAGTGTTTCTGGTGACAGGTCTGCTGTAAATCTCAGGGAAGCTTGCTTGAACGTGATTTCCCCTTTTGATCTTGCTGTTTTCAGAATTCTGTCTCTATCTGTGGGATTTGTCATTGTGACTAGGATGTGTCTTGGGGTGGTTTTTCTGGGGTCTCTTTTGGTTGGTACTCTTCGGGCATGCAGGATTTGATCACATATATTCTTTAGCTCTGGAAGTTTCTCTTTAATGATGTTCTTGACCGTTGATTCTTCCTGGAAATTTTCTTCCTGGGTCTCTGGGGCTCCAATGATTCTACAAGTTGTTTCTGTTGATCTTATCATAGACTTCTATTTTCATCTGTTCCCATTCTTTGACTAATTTTTCCATTGTCTGCTCATTTGCTTTAAGTTTTTTGTCCAATCTCTCCTGCTGTATGGAATTGTTATGTATCTCATCTTCCACAGCACCAAGTCTATTCTCAGCTTCTGATACCCTGTCCCAGAGCTTATACATTTTGTCATTCACTTCGTTTACTGACTTTTTCAGTCCTGTTAATTGACATGTTATTTCAGTTTGGAGTTTTGTGATTTCTGTCTTCATATTTTCTTGGTTCTTATTAGTGTTCTGTTCAACTCGATCCATGGTTTCTTGGAGTCCATTAAGCATCTTTCATATTGCTAGTCTAAAGTCCTTATCTGAGAGGTTGATTAGTTGGTTGGTCATTATCTGGTCCTCAGAATTGTCATCTTCATTCTCTATGTCTGATGCTGGCCTGCGTTGTTTCCCCATTGTCACACTTCCATTGTGGGTTTTTCTACGTGTTGTGGTGGTATTCATTGTCTATATGATGCAGGCAGCACACTCCTCTGGCCCCTCCCTTTCTGGATGGGCTGACTTGCCTCTAAGGGAGGGGAGTCCTCCGTGGATGAAGCCTCACAGTGGGTCAAATCTTAGGCCCGAGCATGCAACAGAGAAGACAGTCCAGAGAGAAATGTTTGCTTCTGTGATATAGCACCGTTCTTAGTGTAATTTTTCCTTCTTGTTGCAATGGTGTTCATTCCTTAGAAAGAGTGCATGGCCACTTCGCTTCGCTACGCGGCCGGGCTCTGCTGGAGCCTCTTTTTGCCCCACTCGCAAGAGTTTCATGCAAGAGGACAGTAGATAGACATATACAGGTCACACTTTTTGCTCCACTCACAAGAGTTTCACGCAAGAGGACAGTAGACAGACATATACAGGTCACACTCACAGTTTTTCACAGTTGGGCCCCACTGGGCCGGTGTACTTTCATGGATTTTCCCCGCCTGGTGTCACACACAGGGAGCCGGCTTTTGCAAAGTCTTGTCGGTTTTCATGCTCTGTAGTCCCTCCCTGAAAATGGCCTCTGGGCGAGCGAGTTTTCTGGGGCCTCTTTTTGCCCCACTCGCAAGTGTTTCACGCAAGAGGACAGTAGACAGACATATACAGGTCACACTCACAGTTTTTCACAGTTGGGCCCCACTGGGCCGGTGTACTTTCGTGGATTTTCCCCGCCTGGTGTCACACACAGGGAGCCGGCTTTTGCAAAGTCTTGCCGGTTTTCGACAAAAAATAATTGAGAAGCAATGAGGTAAAATCACTAGAACCACCTTAAGCATGTCAGTAGTGATTCCTGATCTGAGAACCTAGAGTCAATCATGAGTACCCCCCCAACTTTTTTAGGTTGTATATATATGCAGTCAATAGTTTCCTATTAATAGTAATGGTAACTTAAATTTAAAATTAAAACTGCAATAACAGGGCCTTAACAGATAGAACAGTAAGTAAAGAAATCTATAACCCCACCAACTTGGGTTTGATACACATTACCTCATGTGGTTCCTCAATCCTGCTAAGAGTGAATCCTGAGTTATGTTCCAGGAATAATACCTGATTACCACTGATTATGGCACAAGAAAAATTAAATGCAGTTAAGTCCTTAATTGCTTATTTATAGCTGACTTAATATTAAATAAATGACAAAAATTATTTAAATGACATAAAATAAAAAACACCTTGTACAGGGACATTCATTGATTCCATGTTCATTGATAAAAAGACATAAAGCTCGATTATTATTTTATATTATATAATATTATATTTCAAAGCTCATATTTCCACGATAATCCTATTCAAAGTCCAAGTTCTTTTGTTGTCTACATATTGATTTTAGGTTTTATAAAAGACAAATATAAATAGTGGCTGACATAACATTAAGAATATATAAAGTGAGACTATAAACATTTAACTATTTATTTAACTATATATTAACTATATATTTAACTATATATTCACATTTATTAAGATATTTTGAAGTAGTGTTGAAATAATAGACATATATTTTCATGGACAAAACAGAGAGCCCAGATATGTGGAAACTGGAATGGGTAATATTTTATTTTATTTATTTTTTTGAGTGGGGTCACACCCGGCAGTGCTCCTGGCTCTAAACTCAGAAATCACTCCTGGCAGGCTCAGGGGACCATATGGGATGCCGGCATTTAAACAAATGATCTTCTACATAGAAGGCAAACACCTTATTTCCATGCTATCTCTTCGGCCCCTGGAATGGGTAATTACTTAGTGAAAGATGTCAAGGTAAAAGGCTACATACTGAAAGACCCAATGACATGGCATTCTGGCAAAAGAAAACACACTGTAGAAACAATAAAAGACTCAGAGTTGCAGGATGTTGGGCTGGGGATGAGTGGGAAATAAAAGACTGAACAGATAAGTAACAGGATATTTTAGCAGAGAAGGTAACTTTTATGATAAAAATAGTGTTATGATGGGTACAATTTAATGTGGATTTCCAAATATCCAATTAAATATTTTAACAACAAAAATTAACTTTTAATGCAAAGGATGAAATTTGATTATTATATATCAATGTTTGTTAATAATATAACAGAAGTAGCTCCCAAATTATGTCGATAATGTGGAATCTAAACATATTTGTTGTTAGGAGGAATATCTGAAACTTTTACTTTGATAATAAAACTATCCTAAAGTTTCTTTAAACATAAATACTGGAAAAGTTTCATTATTGCTTTTGTTATATAGGTCATTCTCTTCTCTAAGTGGCTTTTCTATACAAAAATAACAACAAATTGTTAAAGCTGCCATTTTTAATGAGTGTCTTCTAGCTTTCCTAAGGTAAAACCTTAGAAACATTTCTTTCTACTCTTTGAGAATTGGAGTCTTTGTTTAGGATATGGAAAGAACATTGTTGTTACACCTAGTGCTATTTGATATTTGCTTTTTTTTTTCTTGAAAATCTGATTCTAAAGTGCTAATATCATTATAATTCCTGGTTTTGATCTAAGAAAGCCCTAATTTTTAACTTCAAGTGTAGAAACTGAAATCACATAGACAGATTTGTTTTTGTTTCTGGGCCACATCCCATACTATATGCGGGTTACTTTTGGCTCTGTGTTCAGAAATCACACCTGGTAGGATCAGGGGACCATTTGGGATGCTGGGTTTCAAAACCAAATTGGCTGCATGCAAAGCAAACTCCCTACATACTTTGTTATCACTCTGTCCCCTCATTATTGCTTCACTTGATTTTGTGTATCCAAATGAAGAATGTACTTATGTATTCCAAATCAAATTATCATTTTATCTTTTTCAATATGTATATAATATAGGTAGTTTTCCTCAATTATAATTATAAATGGTAATATGAAAAATGATTTCTGAAGTGTAACTTTAAGATTATATATATTTTAAGCTTAATTTAATAATATTGTCATATAGAATTATTTCCTTTACAGTTTTACATTTTAAATATATGTATTATAAGATACTGAAAATAAACCCAGAACTAAGTTCTTTCTATTTCCTCAAATTATTTAAAACTCTTACAATTCGCTCAGAGTGATAGCACAGCAATAGGTCTTTTGCCTGACCCAGGTTGGATCTGGGTTCAATTCCCAGAGTCCCATATCGTTCTCCAAGCCAAAAACGATTTCTCAGAGTATAGCCAGAAGTAACCCCTGAGCATCACCAGATGTGGCCCAAAACCCAAAAAAACCCTCTCTCAGAATTCTTTTTTTTTTTCAGGCCACACCCGTTTGATGCTTAGGGGTTACTCCTGGCTAAGCGCTCAGAAATTGCCCCTGGCTTGTGGGGACCATACGGGATGCCAGGGGATCAAACTGCGGTCCTTCCTTGGCTAGCGCTTGCAAGGCAGAGACCTCACCTCTAGCGCCACCTCGCCGGCCCCTCTCTCAGAATTCTTAACAAATAACACTGAATTACTAATTAATTTAATTATTCATTTAATATATAATTTTTGTCAATTATATAAAGCCCAGATAAAAATGTGTGATTTATGGCATAAGAACTAACCTTATTAAAATTGCTCAAAAACTTATTTATGGATCTCTAATCAAAATTTTGTATTGAGGAAAGCATAAAAAACAACTCTTTTATGACATTCAATATAGAGGCATTTTAGTGATAAATACCAGACACCAAGCAAAGATATGTATACATTAAACAAGTAAAATTACATCAAATTAATCATTTTCTACACCTTTGAGGAAATAATAACCAGAGTTAAAAAAACAAACTTGCCAGACAGAAATTTTTTTCTACCACATCTGAGTGGAGTATAATATGCTTGTAAAATTTACAAAGCAAAACCCAATCAAACCTCAAAAAATAGGAATAAGAGATGATCAGAAACTTCCCTACAGAAGCTATAGAGATGACAAATAAGTATAAGAAAAATAATCTGCCTCATTTTTATCATCAAATATAAAAGCAATGAGATATCACTTTATACCAGTGAGACTGGAACTCATAAAAATGAATGAAAGTCCATATTGATGGGCATTTTGGGAAAAAGAAACTCATCTGTAAAGCTTGCTAAGGAAAAATATATGGCAGTCCATACCTGCATCAGGAATAGGGTCGTTAGATCTAAGAGATCAATGTTGACTCAAAAACATAAATCACAAGGTCTGAGTACAGGGGAATAACAGGATGTTGACCCCTTCTACAAGGGATAAAGAACTATGGAGTGCTATGACCTCCCGACCTGCTTGTAGGGAAATGAGACTATTTTAAACTGACTAAGGAGGCATCAGCCCAAAGTTCTTTCTGTGCTCTTCCCTGTTAAAATGTAAACTATAAAATCCTATTATAGGCTGCCTTCAGGCTCGATTCTGGCAGACTCTGGAGAGTTAGAGCTCTCCATCTGAAACTCCTCTCCTCATACACTCGGTTGGTCAAATCTATCTCTGCCCTTGACTCTTCTATTCTGTCAGCTTTCGGTTAGCTTTCATCATGCACTGCTGGTGGAAATGTCAACTTTGGTTAACTTTTTTGGTGAAACTACACAAACATGTCTCAAGTATATAATAATTGGAACCCAACATGACTTATCAATCTTGCTTTGGAACATCTATCCAAGGGCCCCAAACCTCTATTCAAAACTTCTTTTTCTTTTGCATTCGAGTGTTCATTGTAGCTTATTCACAATTACCAAAATCTGGAAACAACTCATTGTTTAAGAAAAGATGATTCAGGGCCAGAGCAATGCATGCCTTGCATGCAGCTAACCTGGATCCAATCCTAGGATCAGATATGGTCTCTTAAGTTCTACCAGGAATGATTTGTTAAATCAGGGGTATGCCTCGAGCATTATCCGGTTTTATGCCTATAACAAAACAAACAGAAGGACAGATTATTTGATATATAAAAACTATCTGTAGAATGGAATATTAATGACTATAAGAAAAAAATGAAACCATGCAATTTACTGCTATGTAGTTGAAATAGAAGAGAACGAAGCTGAGTAAAGCAGAGGGAAAAGAGACAGAATGCTCTTTCAATACGGGATAGAAAGAAGCACTGCACAGAATAACTAAAGATTAATACCAATAAAACCATGCTATTTGTTGTCCAGTACTAAATATACCATTTTGGGGATATGGAGAAAGGACGCAGACTTTGGTGAAGGATGAGATCTGGGAATATTGTGTGCTTGAAATCCTGTCATTAACAGCATTTTAAACCATGATAACTATATGGTCAAATATAGTCTAAAATATTAAATATAATCAAGTTATATATATAATCATATATATATCATTTTTAAAATTCTCTAAATTTGATCACAGTCATTTGGAATACAAATATAAATATCAAATTAGAAAGTTAAAAGTAAGTATACAAAATGAAGATATTTTTGCATAAAAAGATGACATGAAAAATGTAAAATATTATTTTATAAAACACACATATCACGGTAGCCTAGGATGGATCGCAATTTGATCCCTCGGTGTCCCATATGGTCCCTCAAGCCAGGAGCGATATCTGAGCACATAGCCAGGAGTAATCCCTGAGCATAACCCGCTGTGGGCCCCAAACAAACACACAAAATTATACATATCAATAATGTTAATATACTGTCAGAGCTCATTTAATATTACACAATATATAAATGTCCACATGAAAAAATTTCAAAACCAGTCATGATTTGAATATATTGTTCTTATATTACAGATGGAAAATAAGGAATTTTATAGAAATGAAGTCATCCTATATTTTCTATCTCTACTAATATTTATGAAGTCTTTTAATTTTGACAATTGTTACTGTAAGGGTAGAGTTCGTTTTACAGTACTGTGTTCTTAATGATAGTAATTCTAATAACTTGCTAAAAGCATGGTACTGAGAACATTGTTACATTTTAATTCTTGTTTCTCATTATTTGAATTTGACTTTTGTATTTGTGATAGTTTTTATTAAACAATCGTGATACTATTTATTGTTCTTAGACTTCTAGCTGAATAGCTGATGACATTTCAACTAAAAATAATTAATTACAAAATTATTGGTATCAGCTAAACCTCTAGTAAAATCAGGTGCTATAGAAAGATATCTTAACAACTGTATAAATGGTTTGCATGAATGGTGTTAATCTTCAGCACCATGGTACCATGTGGTACCATATGGTTCTATGTGGTTCATCCCTGATCTCAGAGTTATGAGTTACCACCAAAGAATCCCCAAATAATAAAATAATTAAAAATTAATAAGATGATGCACACATTTTTATTTTGTCACCTTGTATATAGTTCATAAAATTCCCAGAAAAGTTGATAAAAAACAGCAATTTATTGTTTATATAGTATTATGGTTTCTGGAAAGTGATTTCTTAATTTTTTTATTATGAATGCTGGAATGTTCCTTAATACAACAAAATATACAAAAATATAAATTGTGAAATGGAATACAAAAATACTTAATTTCTCTCCCAAGGATCTTGGGATAAATTAAACTTATAAATATCTATGTGCAAAATATTTTTGTCATAGCATAATAGGGAAAATTATACAAATTTAGCAAGGAGAAAATTATTAACTTAGAACTGAAAGAAGCTACTTAATAGGCATTTTCAAGGAGTGTGTCAATTAAGGCAAAAATTCTAAAGGATATGGCATAATTCATCAATATTTTCCTTGACTAAAGTGTAGGAATGCTTCATGTGTAACATGAGATAGTAAAAAAAAAGATAATTTAAATTGATAAAACTTTTGTGTTTGGATAGTACCCAATTAGTTAGGATTAAATATTTTAAAATTAAAATTTCAAAAATCATTTTGATAAGAGAAAATACAATACCAAGTTAAGGAAAATACATTTTTAAGAAAAGTTACCATGCTTAGATAATTACTCAACTACAATAATTAAAGATCATAACTGGCAAGAGAATTATAAAAGAACTGCTAAAATAATATAGAGAACGAATAAATAATCAAGTTATTATAACTAATTCCTAGATTCATGTTGATGAATTGCAAGAATGGCTTTGAATACAAAGTTAATGTATTTGTTAGAACACAATCACCTTTTATCTTTTGTACTGCTATTCATGATTTACAATAGTACAATGATTTAAGCATAAAATGTTTCTGCACCCTGTGGTTGCCTCTCACCAGAATGGCATTATCCTTCCCTACTGTCAATAGGTCCTTTCTTGTTTTGATAAAGCACATCTCTATGGGATAGTAAAATAATAGACTTAAATATGCAAATTATGAGATAATTTTCTTGTACAAGATAAAGCCATTGGTAGGAAGAAATAATGTGTGCATATTAAAATTGTTTTTCAGTTCTTTTTCTATTACTGATTTTACAAACTTTTAATATTAATTTTTATATTTGCAGTGTAACTAAGCCACAGTCATTCCATACCAACATTGTCAGTAAGTTACTTTATATTTGAAATTGGAAAAGATATTTAGGAAGTCAGATAATCAAATAAGAATGTCATTAAACATCAAAATAGAATTTATAAAATTCACTTTATATAATGGAAAGGTATTCACTTTTCATATAGTAACATTC
Source organism: Suncus etruscus (assembly GCF_024139225.1). NCBI lineage: Eukaryota > Metazoa > Chordata > Mammalia > Eulipotyphla > Soricidae > Suncus > Suncus etruscus. Next base: position 74,817,872 of record NC_064856.1, read on the forward strand.
CCTTTATATTAAAATCATGCAAACATTAACTTACTAAATGCATTCATTGAGAATATACAGTATGCAAGTTTCTTAGAAATATTAAAGTAAACTTAAATAAATATGATTTTTAAATCTTTTAAGTTATGAAAAATTAGTATGTTATTGGAAAGACAAATATGTAAATTATAAATTTTATCTATTTTATACTATTTTAACTATTTTAGTCTCTTTTTTATATTATTTCATAGGCCTTTAATTCTCTGATTTTGTTGACAGACATTTGAGAATATAAACTATTCTGTAGAAGTGTTAGGGTGGGGCCGGGCGGTGGCGCAAGAGGTAAGGTGCCTGCCTTACCTGCGCTATCCTTGGACAGGACCGCGGTTCGATCCCCCGGCGTCCCATATGGTCCCCCAAGCCAGGAGCGACTTCTGAGCACATAGCCAGGAGTAACCACTGAGCATCACAGGGTGTGGCCCAAAAACCAAAAAAACCAAAAAAAAAAAAAAAAAAAAAAAGAAGTGTTAGGGTATTTACCTGGCATGTATCATCCCAAATTTGCTTTCTAACATAGACTTTGTCTCCTAGCACCAATCCAGGATAGACTCTAAGTACTGCCTGTTTACTAAATGTGCCTTACAAGATGTCCCACCAAATGGCATATATATATATATATATATACATAATTATTTGAATATGTTGTATACTTAATAATAGTTCTCAATCAATTTCATGTGTATATATATTATACATGCATATATAAAGTGAGTATCAGAGACAAAGAGAGACAGAGACAGATGGATAGCGATGTATTCCTTAAATAACTGTAAAAAATTACTAAATAATTTAGTAATCCAAAGTCTGTAAAAGGGATATAGAAAGAAATTTCCCTGATGAAAGTCTTATAATTGAGGGGTATCTGGCAATAATGAGTGTTATCAGACTTTTTGCCTATTTTTTGGATTGTTATAGGAGATTTTTATTTATTTTGAATATTTTTATGTAAGCACCATGACTACAAACATATATATATTTGGGTTTTAGTTATAAAAACACCCTCCTTCATCAGTGTAACATTTCCACCACCAATGCCCTCAAAAGCAATCTAAAATATATTTTATGTAAGATGTGTCATTCATCATCAGCATATAATTGCCAAAAAATAACTTGTTTACCTACATAGGTCATTAATTATATAATTAAAGCAGTTGACAATATCAAAGCAATTAATTGATTTTCAGAATTTTGGGGCAACTATATGTTAAATTTTCAGAAATTTCTGGCAACTATATATCAAATTCAATTGCTTGATATATCATGAGTTGGTATAAAATACTGTCTGTTTTGATCAGTTTTTTTTAAATGTCAAATCCTTTTTTATTCCAACAACTTAAATGTCTTTATAGCAAACTTATTGTGTGTTTGTTTATTTTATGGGCCATACCCAGTGATGCACAGGGGATACTCCTGGCTATGCACTCAGAAATTGCACCTGGCTTGGAGACCATATGGGAATTGAACTGCATTTGTTTCTGGATCAACCCCCTGCATGGCAAATGCCCTACTGCTGTGCTATTGATCTGGCCCATACAGTGAATTTTTTTTTAATTTTTATTTTGATCATAGTGGCTTACATATTGTTGACAATAATATTTTAGGTACATATTTACATAAAATCAGGGGGGATTTCCATCACCAATTTGTTTTCCCTACACCTCCGTTTTTGTCCTACCTCCCATATGCTCTTCCCTCACCCTTAGGACTGCCAGAATATGTTGTTCCCTCTGTATCTAGCCTAATACATAGTAGTCTTGCACCTGTTTGGTCCTGGTGCCTCCCTTATTTCCCCCTCTAATTGGGGCAGGACTAGCTAGTTCAATTTACGTGGTTTTGTTTGCAGAAGGGAATAGTAGTAAACTGGGGTAAAGGTCTAATACGCAGAAAATAAGCGGAATTCTTCTAGAGGGTCTCATCCTCAGTTAGAGAGACGAAGGAGAAAAAGGTGAAACACTCCACCAGTACATAAAGAAGTGTCAAATATCCAGTGAGGACTCCAACAATAACGCTAAGCACCACCACCACAACAACAAACAAAAACAAACAAACAAAAAACCGCCACGGTCTTGAGATAAGAAACATGGCAGAGCATATATTGAAAGAAAAGAAAAGAAAAGAAAAGAAGAGAAAAGAAAAGAAAAGAAAAAAAGTGTAAATGGGGGCAACAGCTTCAATAACCACACCAAAACAAAGAAATCAACCAAAAATAAATAGGTACGTATAATAATAATGATAATAAATGAAGATTAAAAATAATATATATAAAAAGATAAATAATATTTTGTGTTTTGTTTCTTTCCCTCCTGCTCTGGCACAGTAAATATTGGGGTCATTCCAAAAGGAATTCACTTGGCCTAAGAGATATGGGGTTTCTTTGCCCTTGGAGTATAATGTCACGGGATCCACTATAGCCTCTGTTCAGGATCCTTTACTCTCCCGGTGGTGTTTTTGTGTTGTTTTGAAGACTTCTGTTCCGTCCTAGGGGATACAATCAGACCTCTGTATCTATTGATCTCAGTATGTGCACAGTTCCAGGGATGGGGCTTATGATGAGGTCAGTCTTTGTGGTTCTAGAAGTTTCGTTCCCTCAGTGTCGTTTTAATCCATCCTCTGTGGTTGGTGGTCTTGGTCTTGGCACTAAACCTGGGATGGCACCTAGGATAACGCCTTTCCTTGTGCTTCCAGAAGCCCCATTCCGTTACAGTTGTCTCTGCCAGACCTTTGGTACTGGGGATCATGGTTGTTGTGCAGGTCGTAGTTCAAACCCTAGACTAGGGCTTTTTTTATTGGTCCCAAGATATATACAGTCTGGTCATGGTTCTAGCAGCCAGTCATCTGTAAATCGCAATCTTGGTTTTTGTTTTTATCAGTTTTATAAATTATTTTATTCAATGCTAAAAATCCTAGAAAAAATATTATGAGCTAATTTGATTGATTCTAAAAATGATTTGGCTTTTGGATAGGCTTTTTGTTTTTGTTTTTTGGATTGTACTTGGCACACTCAGGGGTTACTCCTGGCTCTATGCTCAGAAATCACTCCTGGCAGGCTCGGGGACCATATGGGATGCCAGGATTTGAACCACTGTCCTTTTGCATTGCAAGGCAAACACCTTACCTTTATAATATCTCTCCAGCCCTGGATATGCTTTTTTTTAATAAATTTAATTATACTTCTAGCTCCAAAGTAATGTGTTTGAATTATCAAAAGAAAAATTGCAATTTCCATGTTTGTGACCAAATATCTGCATTATAAAAAAAGAAATAAAAAGAAAAGGACTAATGAAATTCAATCACCATTCAAATTTAGCAACATTAGAAAAACATGATAAAGTCTTTGCTATTTTAGTATTTGGAGGCTTTCCATTAATTAGTTAAACAATTTAATAATATTTTTAACTTAACCAGTTAAAATTTTGACCCTTTACATAGTCAATGAGAATAATCTTTCAAATTTCAAGAGTTGATAAAAAGAAAACCCTGAGGAATTGAAGTTAATTTTAATGACATAACAATTCTGTCTGCAAAAGCATATATACACCATTTTATATTAGATTATGGACTACAATGCAGCAATGTTATGCACAATTTCTTTTTGTTTTTACTTTTGAGTAACACCAGGAGGCTTACTCCTGGATCAGGGATCTCTTTGATGGGTTGGCAATACCATCTGTGGTTCTAGGAGTTAAATTCAGATAAACTACATATGAGACAAGTGTTCTACTTGCTGAACTATCATTCTGGCCCACTCACTGCATTTTCTTTTTTTCTTTTTCTTTTCTTTTCTTTTCTTTTTTCTCTTCTTCCTTCCTTCCTTCCTTCCTTCCTTCCTTCCTTCCTTCCTTCCTTCCTTCCTTCCTTCTTTCTTTTCTTTCTTTTTTGCACATTTAATTGGTTCACAAATATTATTTTTAAAAAACTTAATATGAGTGTGAAAAATAATAAAGAACCATGGCCTTGTCTTGAATGTGGCCAACCTTGGTTTTGAACCACATCCTCAAGTACTAGTATTGAAACAATGGTTTGGTTGAATCCAGATTATTGTTTGAGTGCCATCCAACTATTAAATAAAATAAAATGTAGTGAAATAGAATAAATAAATAGATTGATTGCAAATAAATAAGTACAATGATTTAATAATGCTGCTGACAAAAATAAAGAACCACTCTAGTAACAATGTTCTCTCTAGTTAATACTATTTTAATAGTATTTTTAATAGTATTTTAATACTATTTTAACTTTAATATTTTAATTTTAATATTTTATGAATTACTTTATTTTTGTTAAGTTAGTTAACTGGCTCTAATTATTTTATATTTCAAGCTTTCAAATGCCTTATTTAAAATTTCTTTGTTAACTATGTGATAGGACATAGAAAAATAGATAAGAGAATGCAAAATAATCACTTCATTCCTGCTTGTTTCATTAGAGGAGGTAGATTTGCAGAAGTCTCTGAGTAATTTTTTTCATGATTGAACAAGTAAGTTTAAAACTCTAACTAGAGGTTACCTTTGATCAAAAGTTAGATGAATGGATTCCAGAGTGATTGTGCAGAAAGTAGGACACTTGACCTGAAAAAAGTCTACACAGATTCAATACCACAGCTTCAGACATACACTGTGTGATTCCTAGATACTTGCCAATAGTGTTCCCTGAGCACTGAGATAGAATTAAGCCTTTAGCACTATTCAGTATGGCAGAAAAATTCTAATGAGTTATCCCAATATATATATTTAGCTCTGAGTTTCATGAAGTACATGTACATGATGAGTAATGTCCTTTATAAATACTTTAAGAATATTTTCTAGAAACAATTTTGAAAGTATTCTTTTTTGTTCATATAGCCATCCCCTGTTTAATAACAGAAAAAAAAACAGGATTTTCACCTAATATCATAGTGACTACTATCATTGCCATAGAAAATGCTTATACATAAAAATAAGTACATTTATTATTATTCCATGATCAAATCATTCTTCCTGTGACATAATTTGAGATTTTCTGTATATTCTGAGTGCTTAAGCATCCTAATTTTGATGGATGATAATTTAAAATATACAATTACATACTTTCTACATTTTGCATTTTCATTACTTACATATTTTATATTAATGTTTTTTAGTTTGGTTTTGTTCTGTTCTGGGGAAGAGGTACATATGGCGGTTATCAGGGGTTACTCCTGGCTCTACACTCACTTCTTGGCAGACTCTGGGGACCATATTGGATGCCAGGAGTAGAACCAAGGTAAGCCTAATGCAAGACAAATAACTTATCCACTATAATATTACTTCTGCCCCCCCAACAAATGCTTTATTATAGGTATTTAGGATATGAGTTTTTAATTGAATATTGAACAAGGTAATCCATTTCTTCATCTTTGATGGTGTGAATTAGACAGAACCATGACAAAAGAGATAAGAAAGGAAATCTAGAAATAAGGGAAGGAAGAATCAACGTTGAGTGTGTTTATTTGGGCCATTATAATTCTACTATCCTTATTTGACATATTTGAATATATAAGAAAACCTTGTAGGTAATTAAAAAATTAGTTCTCTAAAGATATTGACAATGTTAAAGTTAAATTAACCCAAATTTAAAAAAAAAACATCCAAATTAAAATAAAAAAAGCAGTCCTTTTTGAATGAACTATGGAACCATGCTTTTTTCTGTTTATTAAAAATTAAATAGCAGATAGATAGGTAGATTGTACAATTGACAACTATAAAGATAAATAAAATGATAGAGTTAATATAGTTTTTATAAAAGAAAACCGTACAAAGAGATATAATAAACTAAATACATGATTTTCATACTGAAAGCTTGAGTTTGATCTCTTGAACCCTTATGGGACAAATGCCTGAGCATAGAGCCCAAAACTAAGCATTGAGTACAATATCAGGTATGAGAAGGGAAGAGGGAAAGAGGAAAAGATGGAAGAAAAAAAGGAAGGAAGGAAGGAAGGAGGAAGAAGGAAGGAAGAAGGAAGGAAGAAAGGAAGAAGGAAGAAAGGAAGGAAGGAAGGAAGGAAGGAAGGAAGGAAGGAAGGAAGGAAGGAAGGAAGGAAGGAAGGAAGGAAGGAAGGAAGGAAGGAAGGAAGGAAGGAAGAAAGGAAGGAAGGAAGGAGGGAAAGGAAGGAACGAAGGGAAGGAAGGAAGGAAGGAAGGAAGGAAGGAAGGAAGGAAGTAAGGAAGGAAGAGTGGTAAGGGGAAAAGAGGATAAGATAATGGAAAGAAAGAAGGTTGAAAGAGGGGTGGAAGGAAGGAATAAATGAAAGAATGGAGTGTGGAAGGGAAGGTGTAAGGGACTGGGGAAGGAAGGAAAGAAGGGAATGAGGAAGGAGGGAAAGGAAGGGAAGGGGAAAGTAATGAAATAAGGAAAGGACTGAGAAAGTGCTTAAACAGTGATAAGTATAGGCACCTAATATTTCAATTTAATTTTTAAACAGTTTAAAATTTATAGAGGAGGGGTCGGCGAGGTGGCGCTAGAGGTAAGGTGTCTGCCTTGCAAGCGCTAGCCTAGGAAGGATCGCGGTTCGATCCCCCCACCCCTGGAGTCCCATATGGTCGCCCCAAGCCAGGGGCAATTTCTGAGCGCTTAGCCAGGAGTAACCCCTGAGCATCAAATTGGTGTGGCCCGAAAAAACAAAAAAAAATTTTATAGAGGAACACTTTAATAAACCTATTGCTCACATTGAGTTATTATAATATAATAAATGAATATATATACACTTAAATATTATTTATTTATTTCTGAAGGAGTTACATTCAGTTGTTTTCAGGGCTTATTTATGTTCTGTGCTCAAGGTTCACTCTTACCTCTACATTGGAGACCATACTCAGAGTGAAGATTAAACCAGGGTTGGATTACATCAGGATAAGTGTCTTACCTGCTGTACAGCATTTCCTACTTCAATTTAAAATGTTTATTGTACTTGAGGAAGAAAATACTCATGACTTTGTTTAAAGAAATATTTTTTTCAGAAGCACCAAAAACTAGTGTACATTTTAATAGAATATCTGAATTTATGTTTTGATTTATTTAACATGAATAGGTATTACTTAATATCCTCTCAAAATAAATTGCAACTTTACTATAGTGAATATCTTAAAACAGTATCTGAAATAAAGTTGTTTCTTAAAATAACACCACTTTTAAATCTTTAACATTATTTAAAAATAATTGTTCTATGAATGCTATTATTAATGTTTTTAATTTTATGTTAAACATCTATTTCTCAGTTAGGATTTTATAAAAACTTTAATGTATCTTAATTTACTACAATTTTATATATTTTTAGTTAAATAAAATTTTTAAGCCTAGGAAATTTACACAATTGTAGAAATAGGGAAAGTTAAAACAAAATTGAAAGGTACATTAGTGCACTTTTACATATACAATAGAGATAAGATGTTTTATAAATTTTGTATATCATGAGATGAATTTCTAGACTTAATAACATAAGCTATTACTAGACTTGTAGCTGTGCACTATTAACTTAATTTTGCCATTGTCATCAAATATCTTAATGACTACTTGGAAAAGCATGTAAATGCTCCTTCTACACTAAAAAGAATTAAAGAAAAAAAGCTAAAACACAAATGCTGTCATTTCAATTTCTCCTTTTAAGAAACTTATCAATTTCCTAGAAAACAGCTCTCTTTTATTTTCCATTGCTTAGAATTGTATGATATTAGTCATAAGAGAGCATTTAGTACTCACATTGTCCTATCATAAACAATATCAGGTTATATATAAATATATTGGTGATGCTATGCTTTTGGAGCCACCAGAATTCTCATTATAGGTATTAAAAATTAGAGTTAGGCTTTAAAACAAGTATCTAATTCTAACTCATGAAATAGCATATAAATTATCTTGTATTCATTCACAATTTAAAACTAAATGTTGTATAATAAGATTCTATATTAATGCTGTTTTAAAGTGTGTCCTTATCAATTATTTGTTTATAGAAGAATCATTCTGTACAGTTATAGCAAATGTAAAAATTGCTTTTAGGGGCTGGAGTGGTAGCACAGTGGTAGGGTGTTTGCCTTGCACTTGGCTGATCCAGGAAGGACACAGGTTCAATCCCCGGTATCCCATCTGGTCCCCACCCCAGGAGCGATTTCTGAGCACAGAACCAAGAGTAGCCCTGAGCGCCACCGGGTGTGCCCCCCAAAAAGCATTTGCTTTTGATTTTAAAAGCCTTGATCTCCAAAACCAGACTCTACAGACCCATTTTAAACTACAAAAGAAATGGTAGGGATGAAATAAAATTGTTTGATTTTATGATTTTTTTTTTGTCCTTAGTTCTTGTTTAGAATCAAAGAGTTTAGACTGGATGCATTGATTGAGCGACATTTAGAGGTTATTTGATTGTGAACTGATATATTTCATAAAATAAAAAGGTAAATACATTAAATTCTTTGTCAAGAGCAATGGTTTAAAAATCTTCATGGTGCAGCGGTAGGGCACTCGACTGACCCAGGACAGACTGAGGTTTGATCCGTTGTCGTCCCATATGGTCACTCAAGCCAGGAGTGATTTCTGAGCCCATAGCCAAGGGTAACCCCTTAGCGTCACCAGATGTAGCCAAAACAAAAACAAAAACAAAACCTTCGTAGGTATATTTAAAAATATAAGTAAACAATGTGATATAAATGATAAATATTTTATAAAGACACATATTAGAAAGTTTTATTTATTTTAGTAATCGATACATAATTACACGTAGTATTTGAGTTTGTATTTTAATTCTAAATAGTAGTTTCTTAGCTTATTAAGGATTGTCTTCATCAGGCACCTATGTGATAGCACAGTAGATTGCATTTGTTTTGCAAACATCCTGGGTTCAATCCCTGGTATATCCTATATGGCACCCAAGCACTACAGGAATCAATCCTTGTGCACTGAGCCAGGAGTACGCCTGTTCACCTCCAATTGTGGTCCTCAGAAACTCAAATAACAACAATAACAACAAACCCGAGTAAAACAAAACAAAAGATTGTCCTCATCAAAGAAAGAGCATACAAATAGGTACATGGTATTCTCATGAAAGAATTATTTTTCTCGGTTTACCTATTGGTCATAAAGTTTAGCATAATGACTATCAAAAAAATAGGTATGTTACATATTGCAGATAAATAGGTAGGTGATATTTGACAACTAAAATGCACAGTTTTTAATTGTTATAAAATTTGTAAATGATGACCTAGATGGTATTTTTTTTTTTATGGTTTTTGGGCCACACCCAGTGATGCTCAGGGATTACTCCTGGCTATGCGTGCAGAAGTCGCTCCTGGCTTGGGGGACCATATGGGACACCGGGGATCGAACCTTGGTTCGTCCTAGGCTAGCGCTGGCAGGCAGATGCCTTACCTCTAGTGTCACCACGCCAGCCCCTAGATAGTATTTTTTATTTAGTAAGATTATGAATAATGCCCACAGACATTTATGTATGATCTCCAATTCTTTTTATTTAATTAGTTTTAGGATACCAGTTAACTTACTGAGAAGTAACCTACTTTAAATTTCATTCTCTGTTCCTGTTTAGGACAGTATTGCTTAATAAAATCTAATTGTTCCAAAAGTTGTAGATCAGGCAATTAGAAGTAAAACATCTGTGTATCAGATGCTTATAATAATGGAAAAATTTATTTTCTTTCTCTATTGCCTGTCATCTCTTATAAAGAAGCTGAGAGTTTATCTGTGATAAACACTCTCTGTTAAATGCAATAGGACTGTCCCTTAATTTGAGCACCTAGCATAATGTCAGTTTAAATCTCCTTCCACTGATATATTTAGCAAAAGCTCTATGTTAATCAGGTTCCAATTAAACTTTTTGAATCTCACATTGAAAAGAAATATAATCCTTTCTCAAAACAAAAAAAATTAAAATGATCTTAGTAATAAAAGTAATTTGCATTTTTAAGCAAATGCGTTAAATAGCGGATGAATTATTCAACACATGTGTTGGTTCTGCAGACTTAATGAGTCTTTCTAATTGACTTTCATAGAAATAATAAATTTTTTCTGTTTATAAGTTGAGAGGTGTTCATTAGTAAAATGCATTCATCAAACTACTATATATATTGTTAATATTGAGTTTTTACTTTTATATTGCAGAACATTTTCTAATATCATTAACAAACTTCCACTGATAATTTTTTATTTTATTATTCCTCTTACTGATATATATTAAACAAGTTTTGGGTAGCATTCTACTTATTTTTTGTTACCAAAATTATCTATAATACAAGTCATCTCAAGACTGTTTTTTTAAATTGTTTCTATTGAGCTCACAAGACTAATTGTTACAGAGAAAATCACTAACTTAATGTATTTTTAGGGATGGTAAATAACATATGACTGATTTGTGTCATCAGTGTTACAATTCTTTATGGTGTTCAAGAGTCTCATAGAAACCTCTTTCCAGAAATAAGTGACCTATAATTATATAATTTACATGTCAATTCCACATAACATTTTCTGTGTTCTGATTATGCTGTGTAAATATGATTTTGAAATTTAGAGAAATTTTATCAGTTAAAAAATTATCCGATTGCTGAACTAAAAGATCAGTTGGATCTGCTACATAAGGATAATTCAGATAGGCTTTAAAACCAGTAAGATAAAAGTATTTACTCCCTTACTTTCACTGTAACAGTACCACGGGCATTTCGAAATGTATCTAGGTTGAAAATGACTAAGAATAGCAAGGATGAAATGAAAAAGGTGATATATAAATCTTTAGGATTCAGCATATACATATTTTCTAGATACTTTTGTATATAATTATTAGAATACACATGTATTATAATGTGATTGTTTATATAAGCACACCCATTCACATACAAACAGCATATAAGTGTGTATAGACAGATCCACAGTTGGATTTTGGATTTTTTCTTTCTTATCAAGACTGAAAACAATTAAATCTGTTTTCATAGTCAGTTATCATGAAGTAGCTTATGTCTTCTTTGTATTTTCTACTTTGGCAAAAATTTCTTTTTACAAAAATGGTTGAATTAGATTTGGAAGATCATTTTCCATGAGAAGCAGTTCAACACAGCAAAGGCAGTGAAATGGTGTGGGGATGCTTTAGAAATCATATTATATGCTATTACTTTATGAGAAAACTAACATTGGTTTTAATATACCACATATGCAAACATAATATTTTGCAACCCTATGCAAAACTTTTAATTATTGTATGTGTTTCCCTTGTAGAGGAAAAGCAGGCATTCTTCATCTGATCTTCACACTGTTTCAGAAATAAAGCAGGTTGCATTTAGCTGGATTAGTAGAGAATGTAAAAGTATATCCCGTCTCTACTTCTATCTAGATAGTATTTTTAAATATCTATTTATATTTGTATTATTTTTCTCATTAATGAAGAAAAGTATTGGTAAGTATGAGAAATATTAGACTGTCTAAAAGGTGAAGATAATACAGTGAACAACATAAATCCAAAATTGTTACCATGTTTCTGGGCAAAAATCTCTGAATTTTTTGAAGGTAGATAATAATACAGCAAGATCTTTTGTCTTTTTAAAAATATCTATCCATTTCTTCTCATAGTCTTTTGTAGTTAATTGTCAAATGCTCTCAAATCTATATTTCCTCAGAGTGAGTTATAGTGTGACATCCAATAATTCTTTATTTTTTGAGATCTGAGAGTGTCACTCTTTAAATCTAACTACCAATTCTACTGCTAAAATTGACAACCATTAATTTTCATTGCCAGGTATTACAGCTTCACACTTTACAACCTATAATACATCTTATCTGTTGTTTTCTAAGTTATTAAGTTTAGATAAAAGTCTTACGATCTCAGTGACATGGTTCTCACAAATTTTCTTGAATTTGGGGATTTTTACAGTTGCTTAATTCTCCTAAGATAAATCACTAACTTCAAATTATCTTCATGGGTTTTTTTTTGTTTTTGTTTTTTTGTTTTTGTTTTTTTTGGTTTTTGGGTCACACCCGGCAGTGCTCAGGGGTTACTCCTGGCTGTCTGCTCAGAAATAGCTCCTGGCAGGCACGGGGGACCATATGGGACACCGGGATTCGAACCAACCACCTTTGGTCCTGGATCGGCTGCTTGCGAGGCAAACACCGCTGTGCTATCTCTCTGGGCCCCAAATTATCTTCATGTTGATGAATATGATTTTCTCTAGTATGTTTGTGAATGTGTGTGGATACCTCTTTCTTTCATAGTAGATTCTAGAGTATTATTAGTATCCTTATCAGGGTACCTACCTGTCTGCCTATGTCAATATTTGAATACACTTACTTCAATTTTATGGTATTCAAGGAAAATCACAAAAGTAAAAATTAGCTATTTATTTGGAAGGGGGCTATAAAAAAATCAACTTTTACTCATTTATTTAGATTTACCATTTTGTCTAAGGTGCAATTTCTAGATATAATTTTATGATGCAAGATGTTAAAAATTATTCATTGACTTAATCAGTTCAAAATTTTCATGAATACATTTACAAAAATTTACATTCATGTGCATTATACAACAACAATGTTACATAATGGCCATATGTATAAAACTGTATTATACATGCCTAAAGAACAACATGCTATTGATAATTTACTTGGTTTTTATTTAATAAAATAATATGTAATACAAATATTACCACAGAATTACTTACTATAACTAATAAGTAGCTAAGAGGCAAATTTAGATTCTTCGTATTGTGGGGATGGATTCCCAAGAAGTTAACTGGCCTCTTTGGCACAACTCCTGGTGATACTCAATACCCCCCAGAAGTTATTCCAGTGGGAAAGTTTATGGTTATGTTGTTGCTCAGATTCTGTGATGCTGGGGATTTTCAGGGTAACAACCAGCAATACTTAGAAGGCCACATGATATATGCATGGAACCATCTGTCCTCAGAGCACTATATTAAGGCTGTGCAGAATACAGTTATTTCCACCATTCTTTATTTTATCGTTTTACTAGTGATTAACTTAAATTTTTTGCTTGTTACAATTTTTAAATAAATAAAAATGCCACAAAAACTTATTTTTTAGAAATATGCTAATTTTTCTTGGATAAAAGGAGATTAATTGCAATTTTGTTGAGATTTATTTTTACCTGCCTGTTTAACAGCAGATTTGAAAATACAGAAAAACCACTAAAATTATGCCAGGTATTTTGAAGTGCATTTTCAGTAGATGTTTTTCACAGATGCCCTTTAAAAAATGACCCTTAGATCATATGGCTTTATGCAGTACTAGACTTTATATTTCCATATTAGAAATTCAGAGTGAACACAAAATAGTGAACTAAATAACTCTGACTTGCATGCTTTACTAGTCAAATATTTCTCATAGTTACTTGACCATGAGCATCTATTTCTTCCTTTCTTTTTATAGATCAAAATCTCAACATATAGGTCATGAATCAGTGTAAATATCAACTCAAATTAAAGAAATTAAAATACAAGTTCTTATCATTTTAGCACATATTATATATTTATTATTAAAAGTAATTGTAATATTTATATTGGAATAAAAATTATTTTTGGATAGGATGCCTACTCCTTTTATTTTTATAGCTTGCATTTTAGAAATATGATAATTATGCGTTTAAATTGAATAAATTCAGTGGTTTTAAGTTTTATAAATGCAGAAGACTTTTATTTATTGTATTCATGTTCAGCATCTAATATTTACATTTCTATGTTTTTAATGATGTGCTTAATGATTAAATGCATGGCTTCTGGTCATGACTACTAGAATATTTTGTGAATTATATTTGTGATGTATTTGTGATATATTTTGTGATGTATTTTCTAAGAATAAGTACAAAAAAGATAAAAATGTCTTGAAAACTAATGTCATCTTTTTGTAGGAGTTCGGTGTGTCTTTTGGGCTGGCTTTGCCTTAAAGCAGATCCTTCAGCACTTCTTTTAATGTTGGTTTTGAGTCTGTGAAATTTCTGAGCCTGCTGTTTATCCATGAAGCTGTGTATCCTTCCCTTGAACCTCAGAGTAAATTTGTCTTGGTGAAGTATTCATGGTGTAACATTTATTTTGTTCCGTTTTGTTTCTAGATCTTCAGGCCTGAAGGGTTGTTTGTGATAAATTTTAAGAATGTTCTTTGTATGTAATTTCCCTTTTTGATGTTGCTGCCTTAAGTATTCTACTCCTAACTGTAGAATCCATCATTGTGCGTTGATGTGCCTTGTGGTATTTTTCTTTGAACCTCTAAGTTGGTACTCTTTGGGCTTTCAGGATTTGGTTGCATAAACTCTTTAGGTAGGGAAAATTCTCTAACATGATTTACTTTAGTGTTGATTTTTTTATGAGTTCTTTTTTTCCTGTGTCTCTGGAATTTCAATGATTATTATGTTGTTTTATTGTTTATCCCCAAATACTATTTTTATCTGTTCACTTTCCTTAAGGATGTTTTTCATTGTCTGAACATTTATTTTAAGTCTCTTTCCAACCTCTTTTTTGGTATGGATTTGTTATGTAACTCTCAGCTTACTGGTTCTGTCCTCAGCCACTGTTACACTGTTGGTGAGGTGTTCCAATTAGTTTTTCATATTGCCTACCAAGTATTTCAGCCCTGTTATTTTAGTTTGAAGTTTCTTAATTCTACTTATATATCTTCTTGAGCCATAGTTATTGTTCATTTATTTTGTTCCATGCTTTCTTTGAGTTTTTGAAAATTCTCCATATTTTTTCTCTAAAAAATTGAATCCATTATTTAATCAGCAAGAAACAAATTTAAATAGTCAATGTAATCATAGGCTGGAAAACAATCAGTTCAGCAAACAAGTCCTTTAAAAATGATGAGTGGCCATACTAATATAAGAGGACACAGACTTTTGGCTTAAAAGTTTAAAGTGATGGAGGTGGGAACTTCTTACTAATGATGTTATGTGTACACCAAGAAAAGTAACACCTCTAGCATATATGCATCCAATGATAGGCCAGCAAATTACTTAAGCACAACTTCTGATAAACTTTAAGAAGACATCAATAATAGCACAATAATAGTAGGAGAATTCAACACTGCCTTGAAACTCCTTGATAAGACAACCGGCTAAAACTTAGCAAAAATACATTGGCTCTGAGGGAAGAAGTAGAAGATAGTTTCTCAGTATATTTATATAGAGAGCGAGAGCTATTTATCCACAGAAAACTGTATATATATATATACATATATACATATATGCATATATATATTCTTCTCCAATGAACATGGTACATTCTCCAAGATAGAATAAATGCTGGCATAAAAAATATCTGCATAAAATTAAGAAGATAAAATTTTTAAATTCCTAACTAATGACCTTCTCATATGATAATGCACTGAAAATAAAGGTAAATTAAAAATAGACCTTGTAAAAATAAAACTAAAAATTAGACAGCTCACTACTGAACAACTAGTTGTCAGAGACAGAATCAAAGAGAATTCTGGAAATATATAAAAATGAAGATACAAATTTTCAGAATCTGTGGGACACAGTAAAAGTGTTATTAAGAGGAAAAATTATAGCTTTACAATAATTCATGAAAAAGGAAGAAAAGGCCTACATAATAATTTAATGGCATAGCTTAAGATTTTGGGAAAGAGAAACAAAATGAGCCAAAAGTAGGCAGGAAGAAAAAAATAAAACTTAGATCATGGGCCGGCGAGGTGGCGCTAGAGGTAAGGTGTCTGCCTTGCAAGTGCTAGCCAAGGAAAGGACCACGGTTCGATCCACCGGCATCCCATATGGTTCCCCCCAAGCCAGGGGCAATTTCTGAGCGCGTAGCCAGGAGTAACCCCTGAGCATCAAACGGGTGTGGCCCGAAAAACCAAAAAAAAAAAAACTTAGATCAAAAATTAATGAAGTGGACAAATAGCAATACAATTCAAAAGACCAATGAAAGCAAGATTTGGTTCTTAAAAAAACAAACAAACAAAAAAACAAAACAAACAAACAATCAGCAAGACTCATAAAGGGAGAGAATGAAATTTAATAAACCAAATTAGAAGTTAAAATGGGTAGGTCACTACTATATGATAGAACTTCAAAGAGCAAACATAGATTACTTTGAGAAATTTTATGCCACAAAATGAGAAGCTGCAACAAATGGATAAATTTTTGGACTCTTTCAAACTTGCAAGGTTAAACGAAGATATTCTGGAATACCTAAACAGACCTATCACTATTGAAAAAATTGAATAGGTAATGCAATCGCTTCCAAAAAAACAAAACAAGACTCAGAAGGATACACTAGTGAATTATTTCAAACATTTACAAAAGGATATAATGCCAATTTTCTTCGAGCACTTCCAGGAAAATGAAGAAACAGAAACATTTCCACATAGCTTCTATGAATCTAAAATCACCCAGATACCAAAAGCAAACAAAGACATGCAAAAATGAAAATTACAGGACTATATCCTTAATGACCACAGGTGCAATGATCCTCAACAAAATTGTAGCCAATAGAAACCAACAAGTTATCAAGAAGCTTATATACCATGACCAAGAAGGATTCATTCCAAGGATGGGATTGTTTAACATGAGCAAGTTTATCAGTATAATGCAAAACATATTATCATATAAATAGATGTTGAGAAGGCACTTGACAAGCTCTTTCACTCATTCATAGTAAAAAATTTAGTTAAAATGAGAATTAAAGGACCTTTCTTCAATATTGTCAAAGCCATTTATTACAATCATATTGCAAACATTATACTCAATGGAAAAAATATGAAAACCATTCCATTAAGTTCTGGCATAAGGCAAGGTTGTTCCCCTCTTATCACTTCTATTTAATATATAATTGAATGTATTTGCCATAGCAATTAGGCAATAAAAATAAAGGACATCCACATAGAAAGGAAGATCTCATGATCTTGGTATTTGTAGATGACTTGATACTGTATCTAGAAATCCCTGAAGAGTCCACAAAAATAATTCTGTAAATAATAGATTTGTATATTAAGTTGGCTAGCTAGAAAGTTAAAGGTAACTATCCATAACTTTTCCATATAGACTATTGTGCAGCCAATAGGAAAAAATGAGTTCAGAAAATTTGTTTATACATGGAGATTATTCTACTAAGTGAAATTAGTTAGAGAGAAAATGATAGACATAGAATAATCTTACATATTTGTGGAATATAAGAAAAACACGAAATAGTATGGTAATAATATTCAGAAACAATATAGATAAGGATCAGGAGGTATATCTCAAGGTAGAAAGCTCCCACAAAGAGCAGTGAGTGCAGTTAGAGTAGAGAAGGGTCTACTAGGACAAGTATAGTTGGAACTGATAACTCTGGAGAAGAATTCAGTGCTGGACAGAAAATGGCATGCAAGGCACTCCACCATTAACAGTAATGCAAACCACAATGTCAAAAAGGAAAGAGAGAAAGAAAGATTGAGAGAGAAGCAAATTGCCTCACCTAGAGACAGGGAGGGATAAGGAGTGGGAGTGGGTGGCAAACAGGGACATTATTGGTAGGAAGATAAAGGGATTGGTTTGGATGACCTGAAACCAACAGTGAACAATTTTGAAACCATATACTGAAGTAAAACAATTAAGAAGAAAAAGTTTTGAAAAATAAAATTAACAAATTTTAAGTCATGCTTAAAATTGAAGTTTGAAGTTGAGAAGTTAAAAAATAATTTAAAAACAATAACTATTCTGTTACACTCAGTTTTTTAGCTTTACTATAAAAGCAGATATATAAAAAAATCAAAGGGTTGTGAATATGATAAGCACCACTAACTTGTTTACTTTCCAGGGATTGATTGTATGCTTATAAACTTTATCTTAAAAATTATTTTCATTAAAAAATACATCCAATTTTTGTGTGCATGTCACCCATATGATTTGACAAATGCTATTCATTTATTTATAGTAAAATTACTTTATTATTCATTTTAAGAAATAACTTTTTCAAGGTCATACTCAGAAAGTGGCAGAGTCTCAATATGAAAGATAATGATTTCTGTTAGCTGTTGCCCGTAACTACATAAAACACTTAAGATTCTCTCTGTGGTCTGATTACTGTAAGAATTCATGGATAGAATAATATCAAATCTTGTGAAAAAGTGTGAAACACATGCAAAATATAACTCTAATTCTCTAGATTGTCTTTGTTACTTCTTTAACCTGTGTATCTTGAAATATAGGAGCAAGGTGCAAGAGTTTTTCTTGTGAAAGTTTTCCATACATTCATTGAAAGTGTTTGACTACAGTTTGGATAGCAGCCATCAGCCTGAATTCAGGACTAGGGCTTGTTCTTGAATCAATAGCCAGTGTCAAGTCCAAATTGAATTTTATTGCTGTTAGTTTCTTGAGTCATCATTTTATGTCTCACTGCATTGCTTAAACTAACAGAAGAAAATTTTCCAGCTTAGCTTTTCTTTTTGTCGCTTTCATTTGTGCACTTCCTAAGCAGTTTTAGTTCTCAAACTTCTTTGAAATTAAGTGGTTTATATTCTATTTCTAAATTAAGAACATTCAGACATTCAGTTTTCTTTTATTTTATCTGGCCTCTGCTAAAATTTCCTGTTGCAGAGTCTTTGGGATTTCTTTTTAAGCTAAGGAACATAACATGCATACAGGTGCAGGAGAGCCAGTGTGTATCTTGTGTTTTAGAATGATATTTTCTAAAGAATTGCTGTCAATGATGCTTAGTTTTTTTTTCAGGATTATGTTTGACTATGTATGCTGAAGACTGAAAAAGACTAGGAGATAACCTAAAAGGTTATATTTTATATTTGCCATTTGGAGTCTCTGAGTTCAATTTTTTTTTCCATACATGCAGCTTAGAGCAGTTTGTTCAGTATCAACATAGAATGAACTGAGGACTATTTGGGAGAATCCTCAAAAATAGAGCATTGGGTCACTGGAATGCATTTTTATTTGGGTGTTTGTTTGTTTATCGGCCACACCCGTTTGATGCTCAGGGGCTACTCCTGGCTAAGCGCTCAGAAATTGCCCCTGGCTTGGGGGGACCATATAGAACATGGGGGGATCGAACCACAGTCCTTCCTTGGCTAGCACTTGCAAGGCAGACACCTTACCTCTAGCGCCACCTCATCAGCCCGTGAAATGCATTTTCAAGACAATGTTCTAAACCCTAAATAGACTATGGTTTATATAGATATAAATTTTTAGTTTGTTGGTAAGGGCTTTTAGTACAATGAGAAAGGAGCTTGCCTTGCTTGCAGTCTACCCAAGCCCTGAACATATAAGGTCCTCTGGTATGTGCCAGAGTAACAAGCCCTGAGCACCACCAGGTATGGCCCCAAAACAAAGCAAAAAAAAACAAACCAAAAATAGAATTATGTTTGTAAATAATCATAAGCAGGGCGACACAAGTGTTGAACCTATTTTAAGATATTCATAATGAATGCAAATTCAACAAAATTATCTGCCATTATCCTTTATTTTCTCAAATTGCTTGTAGAGATGAAATGGCATAACTAAAATGCACAGAATTGATAGCAAATAGGAGCAATAATTTCAGTGGTAGTTTTTACCCCTTTTAACTTGGTTTTATATATATATATATATATATATATATATATATAGTTTTTTTTTTAACCAGTGGTACTTAAGTTTACTTCCAGCTCTGTGCTCATTGCCTTGGTGGAGTTTGTGAGCCTATATTGTGTGAAGGATTTAACCAAGGTTTTCAACATGGAAAGCATACTCGCATGTTCTCATCTCATGAACTTTGTCAATAGTAGAAAGCTAATCAGCAGAAGTTCAATGTGTCACTCAGAGTCTGTAGATAAAAATGACTCTGATTTTGACTTTTCAACCTGAAATAATAATTTTTGTAACATTTTATTTTCTTACAGATATATTATATTCTCTTAAAATATATACTTTTGCTTTTTATAATAATCTTATTAATTAAATGTAGATTGATATATATTTCTTTTAAGATATTTAAGGATATCAATGTTAACCAAATTCGGAGAAAATTATAGATCTTCATAGTCATAAGAACATGATATTAAAAGGGAGATTCAGTAACGCAGCCTCTGTGAGTTTATTATCTTAGATTTAGTGACCTGGATTTCAAAGATAGTAGCAATTAAAAAGTCATTATTATCATGAAATAAAATTTAATGTTTTATGCTTAGCAAAAGATAAATGTCCATTATAATTATGGTTTATTCCTTCATTTTAAATTATAAAACTATAAATAGACCAGAAATGGTACCATTAAAATTAAAATTTAAATATGTGATTTATAGGGAATAATTTATCATCCCTAGTAAATTCAAGCCTTCATTGTCAAACTATGAGGATTAAATTATAATAGTTCTTTGATGACCTATATTCAAATAAATTAGGATTATTATTAGGGCAAGATTATATCCTTTCTGATTATATTCCCTCTTTAATTCATTGTGCAAATTTTTTTTTTTTTTTGGTTTTTGGGCCACACCCGTTTGATGCTCAGGGGTTACTCCTGGCTATGTGCTCAGAAATCGCCCCTGGCTTGGGGGGACCATATGGGACGCCGGGGGAATCGAACCGCGGTCCGTTCCTTGGCTAGCGCTTGTAAGGCAGCCACCTTACCTCTAGCGCCACCTTCCCGGCCCCTCATTGTGCAAATTTAAAACTAAATTATATCATTTAAATTTGTACTATGAAAATTTACCTTAAGTTCATATAAATTAAAAGCAAGCACATAATAACGAATTCCCATATATTAAAAAAATCAAGAGAGTTCTTAGTGTATACGGCAAAGCAGGTTATATTATGACTATTTTTCTATGCAGAGTGCTAGTTAAGCTGGCAGTCTATACATTTGTTTATATCCTATCTTAGGGAAGAGAGGGAAGTTAACCAAACTCACCAGTGTTCAAGACTTAGACCAAAATAATTACTCAGAAATCACTTTTGCCAATCCTTCTTCTGAAGGACCTTATGAGCAAGATGAGTGATTAATCTCTCAAGTCATTCATACTTTCATTTTTACTTATAATTTAAGTAGTGAAAATGTAAACTAGGGTCTCAGTTTAGATATATCTATCTCATAATAAATTACAATCTTTTTTGTGGAAAAAATAAAGACCTTAGAGCAAGCACTGTAGATTAAAAGTATCAATTTGGTATTCTATAAGTTAAGAATATGCAAATATCCCATTATTCCATTTTAGGTTTTACTGTCTGGGATAATTGTCACCATTTTTGAGGAAAGGAAAGAGAAATATTAAGGTTATAAAAATATTGACTATTTTAAGAACAAAAACATCATATGATAACTAAATTCTCAATTATTACTATATTTTTCAGCATATAAGAATTCTTTTTAATCTATGAAAAACTTCTTAAAAAACGTGGGTTATCTTATATACCTGTATACAGCATACTAAAACTTACTCCAGGTTCAGGGACGAGTGATATGCCCCCCCTTACCACTGCATGTCATCCAGTTGCCAGGCATCATCACTCAGTTCTCTGCTTGTCCTGACTAATCTTTCAGGGCACAAAGAGGAGCTGAGTTACCGAGTACTGCATCCCATCCAGCTGCCAGGTATATGGCTTTCCATGCTCAGTTCTCTCTTCAGCTTTTATAGGACACAGAGGAGGTGCTCTTTCTCTAGCTATCCTATTAATCATTGAACCCCAGATAGCTACTCTTGGAGGAACCCCCACTCCCTGCTCTCAGTGTAGAACACAAAAAAAAATCACACTCACTACAAATGACACATGTAAAAATATTGTTATTGTTTTGTACTCCAAAGTCTAGCTTTATTAAACATAGACTGTTAACCTTTGAGGGTTCTACTCTCTTTCTCTTATGTTTTAATTTACATTTGGTGTGCATTAAGAGAGGTAGTCTTATATGGTGAATATAGCCCAAATCCTATATTTTAACAGGAAAAGTAGGGGGTCACATTATACGCCAGAAAATACAGTATTTGTTATATGTCTAGTACATAGCACTGTATGATATTAGAAAAATAAAAATAAAATGAACTTTGTTTTCTTTTTCTTTTATTTTTTGGTTTTTGGGCAGATGTTACTCCTGGCTATGCACTCAGAAATTGCTTCTGTCTGGGGGGACCATACAGGATTCCAGGGTCCTTCCTAGGTTAGCACATGCCAGGCAAATGTCCTACTGCTTGCGCCACTGCTTCACCCCCAAGACTTTTTATTTTCAATATAGAAAGAGCAGAATATTTATAGATGTATAAATATGTATAAACTATACATATTTTTAAAGGTATCAAGAAAAGTTTTTTCAAGAAGCCCAATGGATTTTAGACTACAATATTTTTATAGGAAATTTCCTTTCAGGAAATGGCAAGAGATCATCTATTCCAAATGTCCAGTTAGATGAGCCCAAGGACTACTGCATAAAGAAATTCAGAAAAGGTTAGTGTGGTGAGATAGTGAAATATAGGATTGCTTTGATATTAGTTTTATTTTTTCTTTTTAAAAATATTATTCTTTCTTATATTCAATAACAATTCTTGTTTTTCAACAAATATTTCATCTATAGAGAAGGCAAAAAAAAATTCCCTAATTAGGTAACATGGCATTTATCTCTTCATTTGCTGAGCCATATTTAACTCACACAGAGTGCAGACTCCAGAGGGTCACATATTAAAGAATAAACACCAGTTTGTTAGAATTAAAAATCTCAATAGAAACAAAGGCAGAATGTTTAGCACCTGTAGTTAATAATAGTTAAAAATCTGAGTGTTAGCTTATGACTGCATTTAATTAATGATTTAAAGATGCCAATAAAATTATACTTTATACATCTAATTTGATATGTTAATAGAAGATTGATAACAGGAAAATAAAAATAAAATAAAATACTATAGTACTGAAGGAAGCCAAACTGACTTTCTAGTCTCTTCTAATAATCTTGAGTTAGACATTTATGAGAGTAGAGAAAAATTACAAATTTAAGTTAGTCATTTTTAAAGCCCAAATTAAATTTATTTAAAACTAACATTTTTTTAAAAATGAATCTGAGTGTTAGTACTTGGGGATAGGAGGTAATGCAGCATGCAAAAAGGATGATTATGGCCTTGAAGATGCTCAAACAAGGTTTAATCCCTGACAGAATATATGGTCTACTCTACTACCAAAAGCAGTAATTCCTTAGTACAGAGGCAGGATTAAACACTAAGCACAGATGATGGGTTTCAAAATTAAAAACAAGTTAATAAACAAAAAATAAATCCTTAGTACCAAGCTAAATGCTAATACTAATACTAACTTATCTGTGTGATCCATGATCTATATTTCAGGTTCCTATTAATAATTTGTCTTGTTTTACTTACACATTTTAGGTTGTTATATTATGAATGGAATGTTGAGAACTAGAAAAAATAAGTTATTTGTAAAATGTGTTTAGAAAGCAACTATTTTTGTTTAATGTGCACTTCTAATATTAAAATAACTAAATTTTAGTCACTTTAAGCAAACTTTATTTAAAATAGCAAGTTCTCTCTTTACAGAGTTGTATTCTTGTTCCAACTCACAATTCATAGTAATACCAAATTTTCCAGCATATAAAACAACCGGGCATATAAGACAACCCCTAATTTTACAGTTAGAACATAGGTTTAAGACTATATTTGTTGTATAAAACAGAACATTCCTGTGCTGCAACTGTATGTACCACAGTGAGCCAATTACAACAGCAAAGGTTCAAAGGTCACACTGTAATAGACTTCCTCTCTGACTCTGGCCAATCTGAGCAGGCTTTTGACAGTATAGATTTGGGTCCAGACATTGTCTAATTTGCATGCACAAAAAGCCTGCTTGGATTGGCTCAGTTAGAGAGGCTGTCTGAGAAGCCTTGTAGTGATTGGTACAGGATCGAGTTGGATAATTCGTTTTATGGCAATATCCAGATGATTTTCGTTTAGTGGTATATCAAAATGCTTTATGGCATATACTCAGTGTATAAAATGCCCCCGATTTTCGGTTGACTTTTTTTCATTTCAAAAGTTGTCTTATTCGCCAGAAAATATAGTTTATATGTTTTTCCCACCTCATTTCTTTTTCCTAGTCATATAAATATATGCAGATACCACAAGTCCCGCAACTGTGGTCATACTCGTGGGACTTGTCATCTGATTTTCTCTGGGAATGTTCATGTATATCTAATTACTTTTAGATTTATCATTCATCCAGCAGTACAGATACCACTGTGTTTTCTCTGCATTTATTTATAGCTTTATTTATTCATTTATTTGTTTGCTTGTTTATCCATGGATTTGGGTTAATACTTGGTGGTGCTCAGGGGACCATATAAAATGATGTCAGGGATCAAAATGGGATTGGTTATGAGCAAAGCAAGCTCTCTACCTTCTATGTTATTTTTTAGATCTATCTGTGCCTTTCTCTAAAATCGTGTTTTCCTTGAGTCTCCTATGGCCTCCAGTTACATGTCGAAAATGGTCTCTTTGTGTTGTTTTCCTACTAGCCTTCTGCCAAAATTATAAAGTGTCTTTGAGAATGACATGATGTATGTGGAAGTGCTTAAAAGAAACCTTGAAAAATCTACTTTTCTCTTCTAATTTTCTGTGCATATTAGATATTTTATAGTTTTTGTGTGCTTAGTATCACCAATATAAGTGATTTATTAGCTTGCTCTTCAAGACATTCTAACATAGAAATCCAAATATTAATTTATTGCTAAGGTATTTTCTAGACGATAAATAAAATGAGGGAAGAACTGAATATATTAAAAAATTTTAAATTTAAAGTCTACCTTAATTTATATAAAAGGAGCACTTAGATTATAATTTTTGAAGGATCATTCATACATTTTAAATCATGTGAAGTATATGAAAAATTTTTAGTCAGTGTTAGGAAAGTCAAACCTCTACTTGAAGTCATATGTTACAAAAATTTGCTTCTTTCTCAGTTTAACTTTGCACTGTTGTCTCATTTATTTTCAAATTCTCTTTTAGTTGAATCTTGAACAAGGGCCTTTTACTCATCTGATCCTAAATTAAGCTTTCTTAATACTAAATCATAGGCAGGAAATGACAGCAAATGTGTTCACAACTAAGTTGATTAGGTTTTAATGAGAAAGGTATGTAATGCTTTCTTCTGTAGTTTTATATTCTAAGGTTTCAACACTTGTGATAATTTTGTTTGATTTAGAATAGTTCTGTTACTTCTGTGCTTCCCAGAAAAATATTTAATCACCTTGGTATATGTACATGTCAATTGTTGCATTTCACCCTTGGGATGGGCTTGGATGGAAATGGAGGCCTTTGTCCTTAGGCCCCGGCAACATGGCTCCATCCCCCATTAACCGGCACGTCATAATCTTCAGGTGGTCATGGCGGGAATCAGACTCAGACAGGCTTAAGGGAGTATCAGCTTTATTCATACCCTATCCACCACGTGTGTGATCAATCTCAACCATTTACGCATGCTATCCTTAGCTTGCCCTGCATCTTAACTTCTTTCAGCCATGTCTTCTACTCTTACCTCTCCATCCTGGCCAAAGACCTTAGTCCTTTGAGTCAAAGGCCTTATCTAACCATCTAAGACCCCTCTCAGGAATGGGCGGGGTCTTGCAGGTAAAGATACATGTAATATCTGTCCAAGGCACCTCCCAGAAGTGGGCGGGTCTTCCAGGTAGTTACCCATAAATTCAGGGTGGAGTCACTTCTCCCCCTTCTCTGGAATATAAATGAAGCTTTTGTAATCCTGACTCCACCTTTAGCCAAAGGTGGGTAATATTTCCAAAGCACCAAATATAATAAAGTGAAAATTAACATACCAGCCCTTTACTAAAACATAACATTTCTGCAAAATATACCATACACCTGTAACTTAAAATTCTCTTAATGCTTTTACTTACCAAGCACTATCCTGGAACTTTCATGTTCCTATATTTTTAATACTATATAAACTATTTCTTGGGGAACTTTTGCTCCTATTAACCTTCCCTACACACAAGCACAAAAGCATAATTTACAGAACATACATTTAAAAAAAAACAGCTTAATACATTAAAATACACAGTAAAACATTATACGATTGGAAACATTAACTATGAAAAACAATAAAGCACATTTAAATAATAAATAAAATGATTTAATTAAGACAAAGTTAGATGCAGGCGGTTAGAAATCAGATTTTAGTTGGGCTAAGCTGTATTATTCCCCTTTTTAAAAATTTTTTTACACCACAAACTAACTAAAACTTATTCCATCACCAACTATGTGTAAAATATGTGCCTACCCACTTAATCACTTCACCTAAAACCATAAGTCCAGATGCTGGTTTGTCCCACGCTGCTCTTATCACATGGTTTCACTGCCATGGAGTTTAAGCTCCCTGCAGGCCGGTTCACTTCACTCGCACTGTTTCATCTTTCTGATCTGGACGGTGGTTCCCAGGCTAGCCACTTTTGTCTTTTCCATGCACTGTTTCCACATGGCCAGAGCAGAGCTGAGTAGAGCTGAGCCAAATCGAGCTGAGCTGCACGCTATGCTGCTTTTGGGCTGATTAGGAGATTTTTTTTTTTTTTAATGCATAATTTTTTTTTTATTTAAACACCTTGATTACATACATGATTGTGTTTGGGTTTCAGTCATAAAAGGAACACCACCCATCACCAGTGCAACATTCCCATCACCCAAGTCCCAAATCTCCCTCCTCCCCACCCAACCCCCGCCTGTACCCTAAACAGGCTCTATATTTCCCTCATACATTCTCAATATTAGGACAGTTCAAAATGTAGTTATTTCTCTAACTAAACTCATCACTCTTTGTGGTGAGCTTCCTGAGGTGAGCTGGAACTTCCAGCTCTTTTTTCTTTTGTGTCTGAAAATTATTATTAGGAGATTTTTGCTGCTTTTTTGCTGCAGGACGGCCATTGTTTGCTAATTGCAGCTGCCTTTTTTTTTCCCAGCCGCACTTTGGAATCTGGCTCTGCTGCCCCAATGCAACTTGTTCGCAGCTTTTTTTTCCCCCGCAGGGCATGTCTGGATGTTGAGTACAAACTAAAAGTCCAGTCCGAAATTTTCAAAGTCAAAATCCAAATTCAAGCCCAAGGTCATTCTCAGAAAATCAGTCGCTTGTAGAAGCTTTTTCTCTCTGAACCTTTTTCAATTAAGGCCCTCCATCAGTATCTGAGGAGGCCGAGGTTTTTGGAAAAAGAATTTTCGGCAACAAAGTTTCAGTCCTGAGTTTTGGATGGGAGTGATACAAGTTTTCAACTCCCCTGTTTTACTGATATTTTTTTCCCTAGAAGGGATCGAGGCCATCTTTGAACATGGCTTCACATAGCCAAACACTTTGGGCTGACTCCATCTGAAAAGAGCCAAAATCAAACAGAAGAGCAGAAATCTCACCATATTCACTGTTTTCTTGGGTCCAGGTTTCAGGTCAGAGTTTGGAGCGCCAGATGTTGCATTTTGTCCTTAGGATGGGCTTGGATGGAGATGGAGGCCTTTGTCCTTAGGCCCTGGCCACATGGCTCCATCTATTAACCGGCAGGTCAGAATCTTCTGGTGGTCGAGATGGGAATCAGACTCAGACAGGCTTAAGGGAGTATCAGCTTTATTCATACCCTATCCACCACATGTGTGGTCAATCTCAACCATTTACGCATGCTATCCTTAGCTTGCCCTGCATCTTAACTTCTTTCAGCCATGTCTTCTCCTCTTACCTCTCCATCCTGGCCAAAGACCTTAATACTTTGAGTCAAAGGCCTTATCTAACCTTCCCAAGACCCCTCCCAGGAATGGGTGTGGTCTTGCAGGTAAAGATACATGTAATATCTGCCCAAGACACCTCCCAGAAATGGGCGAGTCTTGCAGGTAGTTACCTATAAATTCGGGGTGGAGTCACAGTCAATAAACTTTTTTTTTCGGGGTGGTGGGAATCACACCCAGCAGCGCTCAGGGTTTCTCCTGGTTCTACGCTCAAAAATCTCTCCTGGCAAGCTCGGGAGACCATATGGGATGCCAGGATTCGAACTATCATCCTTCTGCATCTAAGACAAACAAGTTACCGCTGTGCTTTCTCTACGGCCCCTAAACTTTTAATAGGAAATATGAATAAGTGGTAGGATATTATTGCAATGGAAAAATCAACAAATTAAAGATGAAAAATGTAATAAAACATTTCTTGTCACTTGATATAAAATCATATTGCTTTGAGCACATTTGTTTATATTTTTCAACAGGTGATAATGTTTCATTCAGTATCATAAATTATTAAGGGTATAATTACTTTATTTTATTCTTTTATTAATATTTCCACTTTTGGGTAATAAATGTAATGGTTTATAATTTTAACTGTTAATGTTTTAGCTATATTTACAACATATGGTTTTGTTAGTACAGTTTCACTTATTTAGATACATTTATAAAATCTACAACTGAATATTCAGTTCCATGAATTTCACCAAACAAATGGGACCTTTGTTATCTTCTCACATACCCCTTCCTTTCTCCCTCAGCGAACCATAATTTTTTAGAGTTTGGATTATTCTTGCTATTGCTTATTAGTTTGTTTTTGTTTAGGTTATTTATATTTCACATATGCAAGTAACTGTCAAGTAATTGTCCTTTACTGTCTGACATGCTGCTTAGCCTAAACTTTAAAACTCATCTATATGTATGCAAAAAGCAATATTTAACTCTCCCTTGTAACAGACTGGTTTTCTATTCAGCATTTATATCACAGTTTTTTATTCATTTGTACATGGGAATATATTTAATTTTATATGTTCAGACTATTGAGAAGAAAGCTGCTTTTAACAAAGGGGTACAAATACTTCTATTCAAATCAATATTAATTTTTGTTGTTTTAGGCCACACCAGGTGATATTCTGGTGATACTCCTAGCTGTGAACGAAGAATAGCTTCTGGCAAAATTGGAGACAATTTGGGATGCTGGGATACCCACTGGATTATTGCTCTGGTCCCAATAATTCATATATTTTTATTATTTGTTTTTGTTGTTGTATTTGGGCCACACCCAGTGATGCTCAGGGGTTACTCCTAATTATGTGCTCAGATATTACTCTTGGCTTGGGGACCATAGGAGTCACTGGGGATCAAAAAGAGGTCCTTCCTGGGTCAGTCACATGCAAGGCAAATGCCCTACTGCTGCTCTATTGCTCCAGCCCTTAGTTCGTAGTTTTTGATAAATTCCTACAGTTGGTTTTGATTCTTAAGGCATAGGAACTATCAGTTTTTTAAAAGTAACTCACCTACATGGTTTTTTATAGAAACTAATTCAATATACATTGCCATTGAAAGTTTAGGAGAGTTCCTTTTATTCCACATTCAGTCTACACATGCTGTTTTAGGAATTTAACTGTACTGGTTAGAAACAACATTTCATGATTTTGAGTCATAATTTTCTAATAATAAGTGAATTGTTCATGTACCTTTTTTATCTTTATGTCTTCTTTGACAGTGTCTCGTCAAGTCTTCTGATTATGCAAAGCAAGCATCCTAATAACTACTATCACTTCAGCCCCCCTTCACATTTGATTTGACATTTTAATTTTCCAACGACAGCATTGAGCAAATGTGTCATCAACCATTACAATTTTTAAATGACTTATTATTTTAAGAGACTCCTAAAAACAATAAGCAACAAAATCGGGCATTGATATCTGTCTAGTTTTGTATTTTGAATGATTTGCATAATTGGTGCTTTATTAGTGTACAATTAAATTTTTTGACATTATGCTTTGATATTTACATTGTCTTTAACAATATTCCTGGATAGTTATTTCTTATTCTCACAATATGTGTTTATCTGGTTAATTTCTCCATAAAATCTTCCATGAGATTGTATTAAGATGTCAACTGAAGGCTGTCCAAAGCAGTTTATTATATAGCCTCTGGTGGATTCTAGCTGTTAGGTGGAAATTTAGGTTAGTCAATTTTCAGCTTTGCTGAAATTGTTTTTATTTTTTTCTTCCTTTGTCCTGGTCTGCCTTAGGCATGTCTGTTTTAGCCTGAACATTCTGAATTTTTGAAAACCCTAGTGTTGGGCAAAGCCAGTTGTTAGTTTTCTACTCAACTCAATTTTTTTATAATGGGGAATCTGGGGGTTTAGAATCTATTTCCTATGTGTGGTTGTTAAAACACTTTCTGGCCAATGTTCCACAACTTTATGACCTAATTTCCACAGTTATCACAGCTCATCATTTCAGCAAACCTCTTTCAGTCAGATAAGATATAAAGATCAACCTCAAGGCAAAAAGGGGAGAAATAGTGTCATGGAATGGGTAGTAGGGGGAGTTAGATGGTTGCCTCTAACTAGCTTATATATCTTGTACTCTATATGTTTCCCAAGTACCACCAAGAGTGAGCACAAAGTTAAAGAGCTAAATTATGAGTAGCCTAAGCACACTGTTAGGAGTGATCCTGAGAAGAGCTGGGTGTGGTCCCAAATCTAAATCCCATCTCTCACCAAAAAGAAGTTAACTCAGGGGTCTCAAACTCGTGGCCCTTCGTACAACATTTTGTGGCCCACGGCCGACCCTCAAATATCACAGTATCCGTGATTATTTGCTTACCGAATAATCGCAATAAAAATTGCATTAGTAAGAAAAAAATCGCATTAAGCATCCGCATACCCTGAGCAGTTCCGTTCGGGTATGCAAATGTTTGATGCGATTTTTTGTTATTTTTTTCTTACTAGTGCAATTTTTTATTGCAAATATTCTGTAAGCGAAATCCCTTATGCGGCCCTGCCTAACCCAGACTTTGCTTCCTGCGGGCCCCAGGTAAATTGAGTTTGAGACCCCTGATAACTCCATGTTGAGGAAGAAGTAAAATCTTGTTATAGTAGATAAGTACGGTTGAGAAATAATTTAAGAATTTTGGAAAATTTAATTTGTCAAATATATACTATATAATCTATAGTGTTGAATTTAAATATTAATTGAAATAGGGACTTAAATATTACTGGATTCATATATTAATTGAATCCAACTTCTAAATTCTAATAGTTTCTTGAATTTACTAGGCCCTTGGTAAATGCTTAAATAAAAGCAAAAACCAGGAAGTATATTTTTGGGATTGAAAATATACTCAATTTGTTTATGCTCTTCTAAATTTATTTGGTTGAAACAAACAAATTTTTGCCAAGAATAACAGAAGCCAACAAAGAAAATATCCTAGAGATGGTCTAGGTTTTTATGCCAAAATCAATGTGGTGCTCCGTGAGGAATCTGTTAATGATTTCAAACCTGGGGCTGTGTTTGGATTGAATTATAAATATGACTTGGATAGGAAAAACATAATAGTACTGTTGGGTAAAAGCATACATTATTTTATACATGTATAAATATGAAAGTGAAAAGTATTAAACTAACAAAAATTACTATTAATGATTTAAAATTTACATTCACTCTTTAGTCTCCTGAGAATAAAGATACTCTCGAGTGATTCAGGGTCCCAAATATTGGTTGTTCCAGTGACCATAATATAAAAAAAACTTTTTCTCTTTCTTACTTTGTATAATATCATATTTGTTTACAACTAAAATAATTGTCAGAGCCAAACTGTTAGATAACATACTTTGTAAATGATTCACTATTATATCATGTCTTTACCACTCCATGTTTATGTCCTTGTAATACTGACTTTGATAAACTGCCGAAGAATTTTGGCATTGAATTTTTAAGTTTTGACACATAGATCCCTAAATTAGTTTCAGATAGGGAAATATTGTGCTTCTGTAAATTCTAGCTAGTTTTAATCTTTGTCAATATATAGGGTAAATTCTTTGATAGTCTCTAAAGGAAGCCTTTCCTATTTGTGGGCAGCTCTAATGGCTTTTATTATATGGGCTGAAACACTGCTCAGCCCAATTGAATAGCAATATACAGTATATATTACAGGCCCTGATGCCTTATAATTGCTTTAAAATGTCAGAAGATTCAAGAGGAGCAAAGAAGCACAGGCAGTGGAGAACTAATTGGTACTGGAACATGAAGCCTTTCTAGGTCACTGATTTACATTAGGCTCAGGTCAGTAGTAACTCAAACACATTCAATGGCAAAATACTCTCTGTGAGTCAAACCTGGATGCAATCCAGTTTCAGATCACAAAACTGCCAACAATTGGAATATTATAGGTTGTTCAACTTTTATATATTTTACTGCAATATTAAAATAGCCACATTTTAGGAAATGAATCAAGGTTTCACCCTAAGGAGTAAAGAAATGCAAGTATGTGACTATTTATGTGCTGTATGGACAATATCAAAAAACAAAAACAAACAAAAAACTCCTGTGAACTCTATAAGCAAGTAGAAAACTTTAAAAAGAATTTTTGTTTGCATAAGAACAGGAAAACCCAGGGTATGAACAGTGCCAATTGGTAATAATTGCTGGATACTGTAGTACAGACCTGGGAATAGGAATGAGGTAGGGGAAATGATGAGGCGAAACAGAAGACAAGAACATATGTGAAGAGCCTATGGCATGTTTTCAGTGGCAAAGAAAGGCGACATATGCCTCAAAATCATAACTGTCTATCAATAAACAGTGGGGGAAGAAAGGTGAGATAATGGCAGAAATTCTTCATGAGTGGTATGCAGTAATTTTATACTTAAATACTATAAACAGTATTTATTTTCTAAACTATAATCTTAAAAGTTATACTTAAATACTATAAACAGTATTTATTTTCTAAACTATTATCTTAAAAGTTATAATAAAATGAACAAAAACTTAGTCTACTGGGAGTCTAATTAAGATTCACAAATCATGTTGTATTTGAGTTGACCAATAATATACAGAATTTTTGTCAGCAAGCCATATCTAATGAGTGCATTTCAAAATATTATAATAATTATCATACTAACTGTATAGTATAATATGTAGGCAAATGTGTTCTTTTATATTGGAAACAAGAATATGTTGTATATTGGCTAAAGTAGTTTCAAGTCTTTTTATATACTATCTGAATGATCTAACGAAAACTTAGAAAATTAGAAAAAAAAAAGACCAGTGGTGGGTGGAAAGTACAGAGGCTGACACTTGTATGCATCCAACTTCAAATGAATCCCTATCATGCATATGATTCTTTGAAAACTGCCAGGAATAATCCCTGAGAACAAAGTCAAGAATAAATCCTATGGATGTAGCCCAACTCCTATGTTCTGGAAAATAAAATATTCAAAATCTGTTCCTATTATTAAAAAAACATTTTTGAACAGTGTCTCTAATGAAAAGACTAAATTTTCACCCAAGAATTAAAATATAGATTATCTCTAGAAGTAGGAATGTTAAAATCTGGAGAACCAGATTTTAAGAATTTTATCATCAGGGATCATCTGTTATGATTAACCTCTTCAGTTTTAGCAGTTTAGAAAACTGTGTTAGCATTGCTTGAAAACAAATGTAAACATGAAAATTTGAATCTATGTTCAATGTGACGAAGATATATCTAGTTCAATTTTTTATTTTTATTTTCATCTTTTTGTTTTGTTTTGTTTTGGCCACACCCGGTGAAGTTCAGAGGTTACTCTGGTTATGTGCTCAGAAATCTCTCCTGGCTCGGGAGACCATCTGGGATGCTGGAGGATCAAACCCAGGTCCTGATTTAGCCATGTGCAAGGCAAATGTCCTATGGCTGTGCTATCACTCTGGCCCCATATCTATTTGTTTTATATTTGCCATATCATGATTAAGGAGAAATAGAATTTTCAATGGTAGTAAATGATTTTATTGTATTATTATAAAATGGAAATAGAATAAATAAAAAAAGTATATGCATTGCAAGGAGTTATATTACATGAATATATAAAATTAATACCTATACACATACTGTACATGGATGACTTGAATACATAGGTATATGTATATAGAGTATATATGATTTATATATATATGTTTTATATCAGACTGTTATGTAAATAAGGAATGGAATCTCTTTCATAGAAATTATCTTTCTTAGGCCCCTGAAAACCATAGTTTGTGTCCTTTAAAGCAAAACAAAACAAAAGTGAACTGTCCGATGTAGAAATTCTCATTGTATTAATAGTATGATTTACATTTCAATCAAACTGACTATTAGACAAGAAAGAGTATGCTATTGACCATTGAGGATGAGTGAATCCAGAAATTAATATAAATATATATATATATATTAATGTGTTTTGAGAAAATAAAAACTGTCCTTTTATATTGTCTTAAATAGGATAATCATTTCCAGAAAACAGGGGTATTGTTAAGGAATAACTTAAAGGCAGAGCATTATGCTTCTTTCAAAGATAAAGCTTAGCAATTGTCAAATTAGTCTGGGTTTTGTGACTATCTAAAGCAATCCGTATAGAAGAACATAGGAAGACTGCAGCTGTTGACAGCACAGTGGGATGTCTTTGCCTTCAGAGAAGCAATTCAAAAGATGGGCTGGTTGCCAATACTACAAGCCTGCTGACACTGGAAAATCAGTGTAAGTGAAGGGTTTGTGTAGTAATTATAGTGAAATATCTAGGACTGTTCAAATGGATAAATCGTAGACTTTCAAACTCTAAGGCATTTGGAATCTTTGGAATCTTCTTCTGCCAGTAATCTAGGTATAGAGCAGATGAAATATTTTCTGTAGTATTATACTAATTGGATTATACACTTTATGCTCAGTTTTCAAGTGTTGAAGTTCCCTTTTGAGGTAGAAAATATTCAATACATAGAAAATCAATGAAGGTATGAATGATAAGGTTAATTTTTACATTAGTTTTAGGAAAATATCTTAAAACATTCTAAAATAACACAACTGTTATATTTTTAAAAATTCGGTCAATGATTCTCAAGCATGGGGAATACTCACTGCTCTGTAGTTTGACTTAACCCCACTGTGCCAATACAGTTAAAAATGTATCTAAACTTTCCTACTAACTGACTTCCCATCTATGTATAATTTTATTGTTGTTCAGTAAAAAAAGTCCACTGTATTGTCAAAAAAATCCTTCATTTGCTTTATTTGCTGTCTCGTACTTATTACTGTTTAAATGCCCTCATAATAATTTTGATTTAGTCTTGATTAAAATGTAGCAAAAATCCTTAATTAATTCTTTTCTATATAAACAAATATTGATGATTTAACTTCATTTCCACCTGTTTTCTTTTTTATTATTGTCTTTTCTTTCTTCTCATTTACTGTTTCTCTAATAATGTTTCTTTTACTCCTAAAAATCTCATTATCTGGGCCAGAGTGGTGGCACAGATGTAGGGCTTTTGTCTTGCACACAGTTGACCTAGGATGAACTGCGGTTCGATCCTCCTGCATCCCATATTGTCCTTCAAACCAGAAGGGAATATTGAGCACATATTCAGTATTAACCCCTGTGCACCACGCTGTGTGGCCCCAAAATCAAAATAAATAAATAAATAAATAAATAAATAAATAAATAAATAAATAAATAAATAAATAAATAAATGAAAATCTCATTATCTAGTATAATGACAATTGAATTATATAGGCATATTTACCAATATGGTATTCTTAGAATATTGTTGACTACTAGATTTGAGATGTATAAAAACATGTAAAAACTTAATCTCTTGTATAGTTTTATAAAGTCACATGCCAAAATTATTTACCATTTATTTCACACATACTTAGGGATTATTTTGTTGGTGGTTAATAACCCAAACTGAATACTATTCTTGAATTTAAAAGAAACTTATGAAGTCAGTTGCATAATATAGTCTCTTTTTTTTTTTCCTTGTCTTTGGATTACACCTAGCAATGCTCAGCAGTTACTCTTGGCTCTGAGCTCTGGGGTCATTCCTGGTGGTTAAGGGGACCATAGTAGACCCGATAATCAATCCTGAGGACTGTGTTCAAGACAAATGCCCTGCATACTATCCTATTACTTTGGCCCCTAAATCTTGGTATTTGTAAATATGATTTTATATGAATATAGTATGTGATTTGTCCTTGTAGGCTTTTTATGTTTTTTATTTTGATTTTTTTTTTGGGGGGGGTGCCACATCTGGCACATGGGAAGGGCGTTTGCTTCATATAAAGCCAACCCGAGTTCAATCCCTGGCATTTGATAATATCCCCATTTTCTACCCAACCATATCTGCTTCCTCTCTTTAATTACAGACACTTTTTGAAGAGGCACTGTGACTCATGCCTATCACCCTCTATTTCCTCCCCAAATAGCATTGCATGCATGCTCAATAAATACTCACAAATGAAATTAAATATGTTTATTTACATGAAAAATACCGACAAACTCTTTTTATAAATCAAAAGGCAAATAAACATGAATATACCGAAAAATATTGATGACATAATTTGGGAAAAATAGTCTTATTTATAATTTAGAATGTAGTTTTTGCCTCTCAAATTCTGACTAAGAGATATTGTTTAAGGGTGATAATTTGACACATTTCTAAAATTTTTCTTAAGTTAGAATTTATTTACAAATAAAAAATTAACTAAAATGTTTTTATTAATTAAGCCTGAGTTGTGAGGTGCTTAGGTATGTGTCCATGCAAACGTTCTAATTATCCTTTAAGAAAGACAAACAAGATCACTATTAGTATAAATAAAAGCATTTAGGTTAGTAACTTTTATTTATTAGGGTAAGGGTAGAGATAAAAATGGTATGATGATAAAGTTTATTAATACCTTACTAAAAACTACTTTACAAGGTATGATATTTTTTTTCCTTAGACGTCACTTTATTCCATGAGCATATACAATATTTTGATATGGTTCCAAAGAGTGGAAACAAGCATGAACATCATTCAGCACTTGCTCTGCCTTTCATGGCATGAGGCGCTGTCCTGGAACAACAGAATTAACTTCCAGCTTCCTCTCCTGTCCCCTTGTTTTTCCCCCTCATTTTCCTCAGTTTCCTGGTTCCATGCTGCAGTGTCTGGTGCTGGAGTGTGTTTCCAAAACTGCTCAGAACGTTCCAGGTTTTATAGCTTTTTATAGCTTTTATAGCTTTTATAGTTCTCTCTAAGAATCTACACCCCCTTCACCTCCTCTATTTGCATTGTTCTTTTATTTTTCTTTTTTTTAATATATTTCATCCTTCAAGTTTTAGAGTTATCATGCATATAGCTCATGCATGCTGACATCAGTTTTTTTTCCCTACAGTATACATTTGCTTCCAAAATGTGCTATCTGAAAACTCCAAATTGTAGT
The DNA here is from genome assembly GCF_024139225.1 of Suncus etruscus. Classification (NCBI taxonomy): domain Eukaryota; kingdom Metazoa; phylum Chordata; class Mammalia; order Eulipotyphla; family Soricidae; genus Suncus; species Suncus etruscus. The sequence goes on from NC_064856.1 coordinate 74,855,045, forward strand.
TTGATGAAGGATGGTTTGGTTGCTTTTCTTTTTTTTTTCCTTTATCTTTATTTAAACACCGTGATTACAAACATGATTATAGTTGTATGATTACAGTCATGTAAAGAGCACCCCCCTTCACCGGTGCAACATTCCCACCACCAATTTCCCAGATCTCCCTCCTCCCCACACCCCTACACCTGTACTCGAGACAGGCTTTCTACTTCCCTCATTCATTCACATTGTTATGATAGTTTTCAGTGTAGTCATCTCTGCAACTGCAATCATCACTCTATGTGATGAGATGCATGTCCTGAGCTGCACCTACCAGCCCTCATCTCTCTTGTCTCTGAGATACTGTTAAAAATGTCCTTCATTTTTCTTAAAGCCCATAGATGAGTGAAACCATTCTGCGTCTTTCTCTCTCCCTCTGACTTACTTCACTCAGCATAATAGATTCCATGTACATCCATGTATAGAAAAATTTCATGACTTCATCTCTCCTGATGGCTGCATAGTAGTCCATTGTGTATATGTACCACAGTTTCTTCAGCCACTCATCTGTTGAAGGGCATCTTGGTTGTTTCCAGAGTCTGGCTATTGTAAATAGCGCTGCAATGAATATAGGAGTAAGGAATGGATTTTTGTATTGTATTTTTGTGTTTCTTGGGTATATTCCTAGGAGTGGTATAGCTGGATCGTATGGAAGCTCAATTTCCAGTTTGTGAAGGAATCTCCATATCGCTTTCCATAAAGGTTGTACTAGACGGCATTCCCACCAGCAGTGAAAAAGAGTTCCTTTCTCTCCACATCCCCGCCAGCACTGCTTGTTTTCCTTTTTTGTGATGTGTGCCAATCTCAGTGGCGTGAGGTGGTACCTCATAGTAGTTTTAATTTGCATCTCCCTGACGATTAGTGATGTTGAACATCTTTTCATGTGCCTTTTAGCCATTTGCCTTTCTTCTTTTTCAAAGTGTCTGTTCATTTCTTCTCCCCATTTTTTGATGGGGTTAGTTGTTTTTTTCTTGTATAGTTCTGTCAGTACCTTGTAACTTTTGGATATTAGTCCTTTATCTGATGTGTATTGGGTGAATAATTTCTCCCACTCAGTGGGTGGCCTTTGTATTCTGGGCACTATTTCCTTTGAGATGCAGAAGCTTTTCAGCTTAATATAGTCCCATCTGTTTATCTCTGCTTCCACTTGCTTGGAAAGTGCTGTCTCCTCCTTAAAGATGCCTTTAGTCTCAATGTCCTGGAGTGTTTCACCTACATGTTGTTCTATATACCTTATAGTTTCAGTTCTGATATCAAGGTCTTTAATCCATTTGGATTTTACCTTTGTACATGGTGTTAGCTGTGGGTCTGAGTTCGCTTTTTTGCAAGTGGCTAACCAGTTGTGCCAACACCACTTGTTGAATAGGCTTTCCCTGCTCCATTTAGGATTTCTTGCTCCTTTATCAAAAACAAGGTGGTTATATGTCTGAGGAACCTTCTCTGAGTACTCAAGCCTATTCCACTGATCTGAGGGTCTGTCTTTATTCCAATACCATGCTGTTTTTATAACTGTTGCTTTGTAATACAACTTAAAATTGGGGAAAGTAATGCCTCCCATATTCCTTTTCCCAAGGAGTGCTTTAGCTATTCCAGGTTGTTTGTTGTTCCAGATGAATTTCAGAAGTATTTGATCCACTTCTTTGAAGAATGTCATGGGTATCTTCAGAGGAATCGCGTTAAATCTGTACAGTGCTTTTGGAAGGGTATGATATTTTAATAGTATTTTACCATTTACTGGGCAGTATCTCAATGTCATACACATTATTGTTATTACCAAGTTTCTAAAATACTTTTCCTAAACCAAATGTTACTTATTGCTAAAATAGGTTATGATTTCTCTATCTACATGGTTGTGTATATTCATTTACAAATAGATTATAAAAACACACATTTGGTTCTGGTGCTCTTTTAAGAAATGCAAGACTAGAATTTTCCTATATTGGAAATTCTGACAAAGTGGAGAGATTGGGAAGCTTTCAGAACAAGATTTCCAGAAGTTCAGACTTTACATCCTGTCCCCAGTGTATGACTTCACAAACTATTTCTGAGTGACCTAAAAACTCTCAGTTTGGCTCTCATTTTTTTGAAGGGAAGATAATTTTGTAGAAAAGATTTAGTTCATTAGCTTACATGTCAGTAGAATCTTTATCTAAGACTTCCAGATGTTAATGTTCTTTTGCAATATTTGAATAGCATCCAAGTGAGAGCCAGAAATATGTCACAAAAAATCATAATGTTATGAATTCAGGAGAAACTGGTACATCTAGAAATATAGGATGTGATTCCTATATTGAAAGAGTTGAAAACTAGAAAGAGTTGAAAACTATTCAAAAAACTGATTGGAATTTCTCTTTTTACCATTTTCTTATTTTTTTAACAATTGGAAAAGTACTCTATGTATGACTACTATAGGTATGTTTGTCCACTTATAATACATACTGAATAATGCACATTATCTGGTGGACGTTTGATTTTTGTGAGGATGAATTTTTCAGTATTTTTGTATCTCTCTTTAAAGAATGAGCATTGCCTTAGTCTCTAGTCTCCTCAATATGCTGTGTTTCATGTGTTTCACTTTGATAATTGATAGTATTACACTTCATTTTTTGGAAGACTTATATATCTGCCTTATTTTTTTAAGGCAAAGGCATTTGAAAGAGATTTCACTTTTATGGTTAAAGGTCAAAAGCAAAAAATTAGTGTTTGATAATATTTTGAAATAATTGCAATTCTAGAGATGGTGTTTACTCCAATATGCATATCCAGAATAACAACCAGCTCCCTTCATGAATCTTTGTGTTCCTATAGGTTATGCGTTTTTCACATCATACATACTTTTTATAATGTTATATTTTAAAATACATGTAGTATTTGACCATTGTTAATTACTTGCATTGCTATTTCGATTTGCTGGAAACATTTGTTTACTTAAATTTTTGGTAATTAGTTGTTTTATGCTGTTTGGCTTATAAATATTTTTAGTTACACTACTTAAAAAAATGAACATTAAGCAACTTTACCATGTCAATGCAACAATTTTTTCTTTTTCTACTACAGTATGAGGTTTAAGATGCCTAATTACTCTATTCTCATTTAAGCCCACATTGTACAATTAACATGCTATATTCCTATCATATTACTAACTGATAGATAATTAAATTTTTTCAAACAACAATTTTTGGAGAGAGCATTACATAGGCTGTAATTTGTGATAAAAATATATGTTAAGTAATAAAGCTATTTCAATGATTCCCAAGTTATGTTTCTGATTATAAAATAATAACTATCCAAATATCATTTAGCTTTCTCATTTTCTAGTGTAATATTTCTGTTTTTACTAAAGTATAGAAATAATAATTATATAATACTTTAGTGATAAAGTAATGAAGGGGCCAGAAGTAATACAGCAAAAGGTGCTTGCATTGCATGAGGCTGTCCTGGCTTGATCCCTAGCTTCATAGATTCCCCTACAGCGGTCTCAAACTCAATTTACCTGGGGGCCGCAGGAGGCAAAGTAAGTAGTAAGTGCAAAGTCAGTAGTAAGCCTTGAACATTGGGGGGTGTGACCCAAACAACTAAAACAAAACAAAACAAAAAAAGATTCCTCTAGGGCAGGGCCACAAAATGTTGTACGGAGGGCCGCAAACGGCCTGCGTGCTGTGAGTTTGAGACCCCTGCTAGCATCACCACTAGTAATCCCTAAGAACAAAGTCATAAACCCTGAGAACTACCAAAGCATCCTAATATCAAAATAAAATGATGGCATTGGAAATAAGGTTTTGTTTTATAGATAAATTATGAATAAATAATTAGCCTCTAACACTCACTCACTGAATTCCAATTCTAGTACAGCCTTGGAGATATCTTGGACACTGATTTAAACTGGCAGTCTTATATATTTCTCATGGTAATAAAATCAATGTAAAATATTAATGTGTATCAAATTATTAAGGTTATTAGTCTTTAAAATATCCACCTAAGGGTCACAGTACCAGACAGGTGTGATCACACCTATTATCACAAGTGTGACAATATTCAGAATTATTCTGATAGCGCAGAAGGGTCTACATGGGAAGAAAGGAATGAAACCCAAGCAAGCTATGTGCAAGGCAAATACTCTTCCTGCTGTACTGTAAATTAACACCTTGAATCTAGTTCTTTAAATAAGATAAATATAATGCTTCTTTAAAAATGTCATCAATAATTTTGATTATAGCAATATATTTCATATCTTAATATCCTCACAAGTTATCATTTGAGTAATAGAGTAGGTATTTCTATTAAAAGGATATTAAGCAACTTCTTAATAACACCAGCTGTGACCCAAAAAAACAAAAAGAAAATTAATAATAAGAGCTTCAATAGTCAGTATTGTTCATTATATGGAGAAATTTCCTAAAGTATGTTTGTGCAGTTAATATTCACAACACTGAAACATGATACACATATTCACACAGATAATTTGAGATGTTTTTATTCCTATAAATTAAATATAATAATGTTAAAAGTAATAAAGACTATCACAAAATGAAAATAATCCTGTAGGTAAGAAATTATAATGATAGTATAATTATTTTACAAGAATATAAGTAAGCATGTACTAAATTTTTAAGAAATTTGTAAAATACTGTTCAGAATCACATATTTTAAAATATTCCAGGAATTTATCAATCACACAATCTCACAGGGTGTCTGGTATATGTTGTCTGTCTCTGTGCTCAGGGCTTACTCCTGACTCAATTCTAAGGACCACAACTGGTAGTACTCAAGGGATTAGATAAGGTAACTAAGACCAAACCAAGATCAGCTATATGTCTTATAGTGCCTTAAAACCTATATTATTTTCAGCCTAAGCAATCTCAGATAACTTGTCATATTTCTTGCTATAGAGGAAGTTTGGAAAGTGTCTTAAGTATGGAGGGGATTATCCTAGACATACATGGTACATTTCATTTCTGGGAACAGTACAAGGAGGCTATAAACTCACTCAGCAAAGATGCAATGGTTGATGTTTTTTGTAAATAACTGTAATTTCTTATAAAGACATAGAGAAAATGTACTTTTATATATGGATATCTGCAATCTATTGTTGAGCAGAGTTGAGAGTGTTTAAGTATGAGTCATCACCTGCTCTATCTTACCTCAATCTTATCAGCTCATTTTGTTCAGATAGCTAGGTTGATTCAGTCAAGGGCATATATGTCATTTCTTTTCCAGATAAAAGTTAATATTCACAGTACTTAGTTTGAAAGGGAAGATTGCTCAATTGCATTCATTCTTCTTCAAGCAAAGTATGACAGGCTGATGAGAGCTGGACAACAGGCACCCTTTTATTTCCTTTATTATTCTCCTCCTCCTCCTTGTCTCCTCCTCCTCCTCCTTCTTGCCTCCTCCTCCTCCTCTTTACCTCCTCCACTTCCTTGTCTCCTTCTACTTGCCTCTTCTTCCTCCTTTCCTCTTTCTCTTCTTTTCCTCCTCCCCCTCCTTTTCTCCTCTTCCTCCTTGGCTCTTCCTCCTCCTCCTCCTTTCCTCCTCTTTTTCTCCTCTTCCTCTTCTTCCTACTCCACTTCCTCTTCCTTCTCCATCTTTCTCCTCCCCTTTCTCCACCTACTCCTCCTTTTTTTGACCTATACCTGGCAGTATTCAGTGCTACTCTTTCCATGTATTTAAGTACCATACTTGTGATACTATAGATACAAGTTAAATAAAACCTGTGCAAGTTAATAAAGCCTGAGATAGCATCTTAACTCAAGTGCAATCTTTTTAAAATAGTAAAGTCTCTTTTTTGAATCAAGCAGAAGTTCTATTGTAAGAAACTAGTTAAAGTGTATTGTATAGTGCATTGTTTTAAAGATGTTACTTTGAAAGAAGTTACAGAATGCATATTTTATTACAAACATGTTTTAAGTTAGAGTGTTTTAAGATCTCTACGAGTAATGATCTTTTAATCAATTTTCCCACCTTCCATCTTTTCCCATGAATGACATGTGAGGAGTTCAAGATTAATTGTGCTCTGCAAAACATATAGGTTTTAGCAATTTAGAAAAAATGATAAACCATATATGTAATGCATTTATAAAGAATCAATTAAAATGTAATGAAGAAACTCAGAAACAAGGTAAAACTACTCTGGAAAAAATTCAGAAAGACACTTAAAAATTACATCAGATATTGTACTACTTTGAGGACTCAAATTTAATGGAAGAGTAGTTTATTACAAAGAAAGAATTTAACAGTATGGCTATAAACTGGCAATTAAACAAGGATGTGAAAAATTGAGGTACACATCTTAAAGAGGAGATCAAATTACAAAGGACAGAGGAAATACAACTCCAAATATCAAATGAAATAAAAAGATGTTAAATAAATTTCTAAGCTACCCAACATGTACTGAGAAAAATAAGATGCTTTTTGTTATAACATTTTTAATAATCTAATCTGGCTGTTGCTTTCTTTTGTTAACTTTTTGAGCCACATGCAGTGATGCTCAAGGTTATTTCTAACTCTGAACTCAGAAATCACTTTTAGCAGGATCAAGAGACCAATGGTATACCAGGGATGGAACACAGGTCAGCCATATGCAAGGCAAATGCACTCCCTGCTGTGCCATCCTTCCAACTGTTGCTTTGTAATGTACCTGTCCCCTCAAGAAGGTTATAAGAAAGATAAAAAAAAATCGGTAATAGGGGCTGGAGAGATAGCATGGAGGTAAGGCATTTGCCTTGCATGCAGAAGGACAGTGGTTCGAATCCCAGCATTCCATATGATCCCCTGAGCCTGGCAAGAGCGGTTTCTGAGCGCCGAGCCAAGAGTAACCTATGAGGACTGCCGGTGTGACCCAAAAAAACAAACAAAAAAATTCAGTAATAAAAATGTCTGTACCTGGTCAAAAATCTAAAAGCTTTAAGGGTCACTTTTAAATATATTTAACATGTTTTTATTTAAATATTGAGTTGTATTTCTTTCTGTCTTTTGTAATTTGATGTCCTCCTTAAGATGTGTGCCTCAATTTTTCACATTCTTGTTGATTGCCAGTTTATAGCCATATTTTTTAAATTCTTTCCTTGTAATAAACTACTCTACCATTAAATCTGAGTCCCCAAAGTAGTACAATATCTGATGTAATTTTTAAGTTTCTTTGTGAATTTTCCACAGTATTTTTATCTTGTTTCTGAGTTTCTTTGTTACATTTTTAATTGATTTTATTTAAATGTATTATCAATATGGTTTATCTTTTCTAAGTTGCTAAAGGTTTTTTTTGGGGGGCTCACATGGTGAAGAATATATTGATATTTACATAGGAGAAGTAGATATTTTAATAACTATAAAGATTATTCTTTTGTGTGTACATAGAAGTCACATCTGAGTGATTGAAAAATTTTCACTTGACCCATTATATGCTTTTTCAGATTATTCTTTTTGTTGCCTTATATTATTTGTCCTCTTTGGATTCAGAACCATATATGCAGTTATTAAAACTAAAAATATATCTTTATGGGTGTTATATGACTCATGTATAAAGGTAGTTGTTGACACATAACAACTATCAGTGCCACAGTATATATTGGAAAGAGTATATTTAATATAATTTAATTTAAGATGTCTCACTATCTCTCTCTAAAGCACACACCTCTCACTGTATATGGGATGTGTGCTTGCTTGTGTTATTTTTAGACAATAATAAGTGTCACCAAAATATCTCTGATTCTTTTGCTTGTAGACGTTTCTTGCAGTGGCCTGCTTGAAGTGAGAAGTGTTTGCCTCCCTTCTCAGGCAGAAAGGAAGAAATCTATTGGATTTCTCTAACCATTTCTGTTACTAAGAGAAGAACCTTAGAGATTTAGAACTGCAGTGAACCCTTGGATGGCACTGATGCTCATGTCATTCCAGTACCATGACAAAGATTTCAGATTGTACCTAAAATCTACTTGTTCTATGTGGCATGGGAGATGCTTCCTCCCATCTGATTGCTGAGAGGCCCATTGCCTTAAGCTGGAGTGAGGAATTGATCTTTGCAGAAAGAGAAAAATCAGTCTTAACCTTGCCTCTGGGCCTTTGGGTATTATCACCTTTTACTCATAGAGAATAAAGTCAAACAAAAATATTGCTATAACAACATTATTTAGGAAATAAGAGAGGTAAGAAGAGAGGTAGGGTAAGGTATATGCTCAAAGGAGAACATGAGCTTCTAGAAAGATTCAGTATATCCCAACATGAACATATGCAACCTAAGAAGAGAGATGCAGAAGGCATGTGCAGTTCACAAGCAGGATGGATGTGGTAACATCCTGTATATGCTTCTTCCTGTCTGAGTTAGTTTGTAGACACTTCAAGACTTTCTCACTGCCTCAGTAAGTTACTAGAATGGTTGCCAAAGTGGAGAACTTGGAACAGTTCATGATCTTTTGATATTCTTTCTGAGATCCAGCCCCCTCTCCTCTTAGAATTGAGTTGTGCTTGAATCTGGAATTCTTTATCTAAATGTCATTCCAGTAACCTGAAAAGGGTGCTTTATATAAAATATTTTCATATCTCTATTAATTTCTGTTTAAGTTTTGCCCATTATACACTATCAGTGTCCTCTATTTCCTTGTCTGCAATAATTCTAGATATCTAACCAACATTTTAATATGCAATATATTGTGTCACTTCATTTCTATGTAATACAAAATTTCCAACCATACCCCTATGCTTTCTAAGTTCTGTCCCTGATCCCGTTGAGAAACATAAACACTAAAGTTATGCTCAAAAGAAAATGAAAAGTTGAAAGATTGAACACAATATTTTTTACTTTCTTTGAAGCTTTAAGGACATTTACAAAACATTTTGGGACTGAATAATATGCTGAAGATGTAATTTACAAGATTTGAGATGATTTACAACTTTAAGTTCTCTATTTTAAATCATCTATAGATATTTGATCAGTTCTCTCCACCCAAAATGTGAATTTATAATAAAATTAATAATTGGATGCCTCAGAGTTCAGATATCCAGCAGGTATTATGAATTTCTGGTTATCTTTCTTTCCTTGTCATTGACATCCTTTATCCCAATGAGTTTATAACCTGGTTTATATAGCTAAAATCTGAGCATTAACTAAGAGACATTCACCATTTTATCAAATACTGTACAAAATATATTTCTATCTAATAATCTTGACTGTAGTAGTAATACTATCAATTGTAAACATAAGGGTGATAGATAGTTTGTTATCATTTACAGTTTTCTTACTACTAAATTAATTTTTCTCAGACTATTTAATTGTGTAAATTCTTTCTTTCTCTGTGTGTGTTTCTATTTTTTAATTTTCTCAGTTTTTCTTTCAAGCTTATTATTTGTATTTTTATATTACTATTAATGTTTTAGTTGTAAAATACAATTTTTCACTTTTTATATTATATTTCATTATCAGTCTTTACAACTTTTAATGTTCTTTATGTGTGTTCATAATTGTTGAACTAAAGTTTCAATGACTATTTTGAAATATTTATAGATAATATAAATAACCATATAATATTTGTTTTGATTATTGTTTTTTCATTTATGTAATGTTTTTACTATTCTTAATATGGAAAATGTATTTTTAAATTGAATTCCAAAAAGTTGGAATATTATGATAATGGATTTATGTAAACAATCTGTTAGCTGACTTCTTCAGACATGTCTCAGGGATAGAGATAAATAGATAGCATTGGAACATGCTATCTTATTTTAAGATAGAGGGAGAAATACTAGTTTATTTTTTGACTTTCATTGATACATAGGGGGAGGATATCATTTTATTGACACGAATCAGATATGGGAGTGTTCATTATCTGTGTTCTTAAGTGATGGACATCTGTTAGAATATGGTGAGGAGCCTATATTTTACTCCTTGTACTTAAGGGTAGTGATAGAAGTTTTGATTCTATGCCACATGTGAGAGGGTCACAGGTGAGAATGGGAGAAATTTTTCTCTACTGTTGAAAAGGGCCTTTAAGGCTCCCCTAAGATGCTTATAGATGATGCTTTGAGTGAGAACTCATTCCTCTAATTAGATAAAATGTATTTGCTGGCACTACCTGCTTTAAAATCCAAATTTTAATTTATTTAATTTATTTAAATCTCGCAAGGTTGGGGATAGGCCTTGCTGAAATAAGTTAGGATGGATTCTTCTGCCTTTGACAAGAAAAGGCAAATTATTGTTTCCATTTTTAAAAGTTTTTTACTATTAGAGTATTCCCTTTCACAGACTTTCACCAGTCTTATCAGCTTTCATTAGAACTGTATTATTGTTGAGTGACTTGTGTGTTGTAGCTTCTTCTGTTTTAAGTTTGAGATATGTAATAGAAAATGAAAACTTGGACATGCTGATAACAGCATTTACTTTTGTGAGGCTCAAGATCGCCAGCATTTATGGCCTCCTCTCTAATTTTCAGTCTCTGTATGTTTGTTTTATACAAAATTACCAGAGTTTTCAATTTTACTTAATGGGAGAAATAATCAAAATGCACTTTGAATTTATTTGGAGGGAAGTTTTCTTGGTGGATCCCTCAAACCATCTCCCAACCCAGTAATTTTAAACTACTGATTACTGATTAAGAATTGCTTAGTTGTTATCCTAGGGGAATATCAAAAGCATTTAAGCTTACAAAATAAAAATTTCATACAAAATGAGTGTTTTTTATCATGACAGAGCAAGAGGGCATAGATATTTATGAAAAATTCATATTTCTTTCATATATACTTTTAATTTAATTAAAATATTAAACAAAATAATTTCTTTGTGTATGTATGCAGATATCTTCTGTATTATGTTAACAGTTCTCTGAGAAGCAAGATTTTCTTTGTTCTCAAAGAATCTGGCCCAATGCTTTATGCATAAATTTTTTTTAAATGAAAATAAAACCTATCATTATTTTTTCCAATGTCATTTCTCCAGATAGTTTAAAGAAATTTTTTAATAAATTTTATTTTGACCATATTGGCTTACATATCTTTCACAGTAATATTTTAGGTACATATTAACATTGAGTCAGGGGAATTCCCATCAGCAAATTTGTCCTCCCTCCACCCCCGTTCCTAACTTGCATCCCATGTCCCCCACCCTCACCCCCCCACCAGCTGCTAAAATAAGTGGTCTCTTCTGTGTCTAGCTTAATACTTAGTGATCATACATCTGTTTGGTCCTGGTACTCTCCCTTATTTCCTCCTCTATTTGAGAGGCAGAACTAGATAGTTCAAGTTATGTGGCTTTGTTTGAAGAAAAGAAAAGCAATAAAATGGGGTAAGAATCAAATAAGCTGAAAATGGGTGGAATCCTTCTAGAGACTCTCAACCTCAGTTGAGAGAAAAAAGGAAAAAAGGAATTGAAACATCCCCACAATACAAAAAGAAATATCAAATAAAATATTCAGTGAGCACTACGACAGCAATTAAGACAAACACCACATAATAGCCTCAGTCCTGAAATAAAAACATGCCAGAGCGCAAAAAGAAAGAAAAAAAAAACACCTAAAATAATAGAAATAAAAATTGGAGTTTATTTTGATATCTGCACCAAAAGAAAGAAGTAAAAAAAAAATAATAATAAAATATATAGCTAAATAGAAAAGATTTTTTTTTTCTTCCCTGCATAGGCACAGTAAACATTGGATACATTAGAGAGGGAATTTCCTTGGCCTAAGAGATACAGGGCCTCTCCACCCTTGTTGAAGTATACTGTCATGAGATTAACTATAGACTCCTTGCATGTTCATTTACTCTCCTCTCGGTGCTTTTACTGTGTATGAAAGATTTCAGGTTCGTCATAGGTTATCTCTGTATCTCTGCATCTCTGTATCTAGAGATCTGGAATTTTTAATTTTACACCATAATTTTGACAAATAGTGACAAGATATATTTACATATCTAAAATTCATTAGAAATACTTCACATATATACAAATTATTTGTTGTATTTTATAAAATAAAAATTATTTCTTTTTTATAATCTGTTTTTCAGTTAAAAATCTTGGCATTGTTTTCTCAAATACCACATTTACTCTGTGGATTACACTTTCAAGTTTAATTAAATTAAGACACTTATTAGTCTATGAGTCTAAAGCCGAAATTTAATTATCTTGCATTCCATAGAAAATAATAACCAGAAATAAAAACTTTTAAGATGACCTTTTGACCCTGTCATTTGTATACTAAACAAATTAAATGCATAGTACTTTTCATGATTTTATGTTAAAAATGAGAATTTTAGTATTTTTAATTAAATTGTGAAAAATTTATTTTAATTTTTTGTTGAAATAAGTTGATATGAATGTTAAATTTTAGAAAATTGGCTCTAATTTTAGTTATAGTATTTCCTAGCTACTCACATATATTTTATTTAAAATTAAGAAAGTAATATGAACTTCTCCTTTTTGCTCAATGATATACTGTAATTGGCAATAATTCTTTGGAAATAACTTCTGGTGTGGAATTCCTAGAATATCTAACATCCTATGCTTCTGAGTATAATATTAAAATTCTATAAGATGTAAAATTTTCAAAATATTCTAATGTTTCTGCATTATGTGAATTTTAGATTGATTATATTGTACAAAATATGATACCAGAATATAATGCTTGTATGGCAAATTTTAAATTCTTTATTTTATCATATTCTATTTATATTTCAAGCACTGATCAATATGTGACTAGCTACAAAAATTTTTAAATCAACATATTCATGTGCACTACACAAACAACAAAATTACAAATGACTTGAGTAATTTAAATTATTGCAAAACAAGTACAAGGCAAAAATGAATTGTGCTTGATTAGTCACCAAAAATTATCAAAATTATATGTCCATCCTTTTTGCCCATTATAAAAATATCAATTATATTAAAAAATAGCTTTCCAGATGTCCAGAAATTTTCCTTAATTTTAAATATTCTGAAAAAAAATTTTTTGAGAATGTCTATCTATAGTTGCTTTTTTGTTCTGCACCAAGGCTAAAGTCCCAAAATTCTTCCTTCTACTTTTTTTGGAGGTGGGGGGGTCACACTCATCTGTGTTCAGGGGCTACTCCTAGCTCATTCAGAAATCACTCCTCGAAGGCTCGGGGACCATATTGAATGCCTGGATTTGGATCCACCATCCATCCTGGATTGGCTGTGTGCAAGGCAAATATCCTACAGCTGTGCTATCTCTCCAGCCCCTAGTTTTATAGTCTTAATAGTCTTATAGTTTACCCTTCTTAATGTCTTATTTAAAACAAATTGTCAAAGTTTGGATTTGCTTTTTTTTTCAAATCCTTAACTTTTCTTGGTCATACATAAGCAGAATTAAATAAAAATAGACAAAGCTTTCAACTAAGCTTTTTATTTTCCCATTTTTATTCTCCCATTTCCACATCTTTCAGTTTTAATCCCTATGTCTAGAAATTAACTTCTGATATACAATATACATGTATATCTACAATATACATTGATTGCTCTTTGGTGAGCAATGTCTTTCAGACTTGTAACAATTGGTTTAGTTATTATCCCATAGCCTAGTGCCTATGCTTTCAGAACTATTTCTCACACAACAGAGGATTTAGGTGGTTTCAGTGTGTGTTTCAATTGGAAGATACTTATCCCTTCAAAAAACCTATATCACTATAATAATTTACTTATATATCACCACAAATCTTCATTTTTTCACAGTTAAAACTGTGCATTTAATAGATTTAACACATTCTATCCTAGACTCTTTAAAATGATTGTTTTCCTTATTATTTAATTAAATTACACCCAAATAAACACTAACCTCAAAATTTTGACCCTCAGTACTTCCTGGATTTAACTGGAATTTGTATAGTTAAATGCCCTATCCTTACAGTGCTGTGAATAAACAGATAAATTTGTTTAGTTTCTGAAGAACAGAGCATTTGTGAATCCCTGAGATGACACCAGTAATCTCAAGCTTCATTCTTCCATTGAACAGTTGATCTTTTATGAGTCCTAGCAGGAAAATTTTAAATTCAAATGACCCTGAAGTTTAAAATTCTCTCTACTACTAGTTTTAAAGTGTGATACCTAACCAATGAAATGGTTAATTTTTGTTTTTATTTTTTGTGTTGATATTTATTTTCTTAGCTGTTTTGATGTTGAAAATATGTTTTAAATTATTCTTACAAATAATTGTAAATAAGTATCAGATGTCTGCTTTATTTTTCTTTTAATAGAATTTTGTCTGCATGACTCTGCTCCTTGTCTGGTATAATACTTAATTTGCAAAATGAAGTGTATGTAAATTAAATTTAGTCACCTTGCAATTTCTTCTTTTTTATATTATATTTTGTTTGTTTTTATAGAACATATATCAGGCACTTCTAAAATTTCAAAATGATCATTTTATATAGTGAAATAATGAAATCCTACCTAGGGATATGGTGAAGGTCAAATTCAAGACCTTATGCAATCAAGACACATGCTCTATTGATGAGTTACATCCTTGGTTCTTATATCAGTTCTTTAGTTAACTATTATTAAAACTACGTAGCACTTTTATAAATTTTAGGTAGATAGATATACAAGTTGATAAATAGCAGTGGCCTAAACATAAATTTTAAAATTCTAATGCTCGTAGTATAACCCTTGAAATATCCATTTTAATCTTTCTAAATTTAATTTACTAATTTGGTAGTTACAGGTAGTAAAAACAATAATAGAATTTATCTTCATAGTAGTGTGAAGACTAACAGGAAACATGATATTTACTTGACATAACTTTTGTTTGTTTGTTTTTTATTGTTTCGTTTTTAGTTTGGGGGCAACATCCGTAGATGCTCAGGGGTTACTTCTTGCTATGCACTCAGAAATAGCTGGCTGGGGGGACCATATGGGACGTTGGGGATAGAACCTAGGGTCTATCCTGGGTCAGCCATGTGCAAGGCAAATGCCCAAAGGCTGTACTATTGCTCTGGACCCACTTGGCACATTTTTTGATAAATAGTAAATATATTCTGTGTTACCACTCACCCCCTTTTATGCTGATACAGGTTCCTGGATACATTACCTGAAGTAGTGAGGAATATTATGGTAACCACCAAAAGAGAATACACTGCTTTCACTATCTCTTGTTCCAATTCAGCTCCACCTCACTCCAGGAATGACTGAGAAATCCAGAACAGATAGATTATAATGAACTGGTACCTGCAGGGCTAATACCTCAAGTCCTGCCAGGACCACTAAGCCCTATTAAGACACATCTGACAATCACTAGATTAGGAGTTGCGAACACGTTCGACACAAAGAGCCAAAATGTTAAACTGTGAGAGTCAGAGAGCCACACCACGCAGTGACCTGCCAAAACAGACAAACACTCACACAAAAGTATATAAGTTTAATAATAATATGTTAAACACGTAAGAGGCAAAGAACCGTATTCATTTTGGCCGGGAGCCGCATGCGGCTCAAGAGCCACATGTTTGCCACCCCTGCACAAGATAGTTGATCTCTGCGACCTGGTATTTTTTTTTTTTTTTGAGGGGAGGGCACTAAGCCATGAACTCAGGCTGGAGAGACTAATTGTTATTTTTAGGTAAGCAAAGTCAATCTTAGACCTTGTCCAGGCTTTTAAGTCCCTTCACTTTCTCCTACAGGGATGAAAATCAGGAGGAGATAATTAGTAAAATAAAGACAGGTTTTACTAGAAGATACTGAAAATGGAAGGGAAGGATGAGAAAGGAAGAGAGTAATATGCTCAAAAGCTATCACAAGCTTCTTCAAAGGTGGGAGGAACTCCTCCCCGTCCATACACAATCACTCATGAAAGTTGGAACATACATATCTCAAGAGAGATGTGAACATGAAATGTGCATAGAGGAATCATGTTCATGTACAGAAAAGGACATGTGCTCACCTTCTTTGTTTGAAGTTGGTTTAAAAGGGTTTATCCGGGCCGTTGAGGTGGCACTAGAGGTAAGGTGTCTGCCTTGCAAGATCTAGCCAAGGAAGGACCGCTGTTCGATCTCCCGGCGTCCCATATGGTCCCCACAAGTCAATCGCATAGCCAGGAGTAACCTCTGAGCATCAAATGGATGTGGCCCGAAAAACCAAAAAAAAAGGGCATTCTACTAGGTAAAAGTCATTTTATGGAAGCTTTAAAAGTGAAGATTTGTGATGATATAAAGATCTTCTTTAACCTTCCTTTCCTGGCTTTTCTTTTTTCATGCTGTAACTTCTATTAGGCTTTAGTTTCAGTATATACAATGTATTTCCTGGTAGCCTTTAGACTAGTGAATATAGTAACTTCTTCAAATTCTATTCATTGGTTTTATTTTGTCCCCAAATCGTTTCTTATATCCCCCAAATTCATTCCTGATGGGAGGGATTCCTTATATATCTGCCTACTTTGCCTAACCTTTGAATAGTTGTCTTTTCTGTGTTTTGAATTTTTTCTTATATGAACATTTATTTTCTACTTCCTAAATTTTTGATTTTTTCCCCTGAAGTTTATAACACTGACATAAGAAAATATACCCAAGGCATTTATACTACATCATGTTTTGTTCTGCTAATTTGTATTCTTAGGATCTTACTTTCTTTGTCAATTTTGTAAAAAGGAGATATAAGTGGATACTTGTTAAATTAAACAACCAGAACAAAAGCAAAATGTCTTCCTTATTTTGTTCTTAATCCTTTGCTCTTCTCAATGTATTCTATAACATAATGGAAATGAGATTGTTATTATTTCTTTTTGTCTTCCCACTAAAGGGTACATCCCACTGAGCTAGAGTTCTGTTACTTAGAAAATTTCTTAACATTTATTCAGTGTTTAATATCCTTTGAGGGTTTTTTTTTTTTTGCATTAATCAATATACCATTGTCACAATATAATGTTTAACAAAAAGAAAAACTTATCTATTACTAATTGCACTGTATAAATATTTATGTGCCAGAGTCCTGCTTCAGATGAACTGTACTGAATCAGAGATGCTGTGAAGATTAAATAAACAAGACAGATACTAGAGAGAAAGCATGGGGGTCAAGGGGCTGACTGCATTGTCGCCACAGACATCCTCTCCATTGATATTAATTGTTCAGCAATAGTCACTTATAAAAAGAAGGCTAGATAACATTCTTTAGCACTAACTAAACCTAAGGGATCTACAAGGGAATGTAAGGAATGAAGAGTTTTTAGGCATAATTTCTGGAGACTGTCTTTCTCCAGAGAAGGGAACAAATAGTAGAAAGAAGACAAGAGCTCTGGCCCCAGGACATTCCCTGAGTGGCATGGGCATTCTGTTAACTTGCTTTAAGAGCCCTTCAGATCAACCTTCAGATTACTATCTGTAACTTTTCTGTGAATCCCTGACCTCTAAAGGCTTGAAGTTTTCCACTACTGATTTTTCTAACATGTAACTTCCTACTACATTCATGGATGATAGACTATGAACTATAATTTTATGCTCATAATATTATAAATACAAATAATTAAATCTAAACATATTAGCAGTTCAATATAATTTCTATATTAAAGCAAAAAAAATTGAGACCAGATAGGGAAAATGAAGTATCTGATTGTATATAAGTAATGTAATACCATAAATGATATGCAAATTTTGATTGGAGAAAATAAACATTCCTAAGAATCTGTCAAGCAATCCCAGTATGATTTTGTTGGTGATAAAGTTCACAGAGCAGTTACAAAAAGTGACACGAATATTTCCTTAAAAAATAAAAATGTTAATTATACATTATTCAGCTGTACAGTTTTTAGCTATATATCTATCTGAACTGATTTTAAAGATGTTTTTTGCATCTGTTTCTTAATAACATTATTCACAATAGCTAAATTATGTCATCAACTTCAGTGTTTATCAAGCAATAACAGAATAGAGAAACTTTACTATTTGTTACACATGAAACATTGTTTTGCCATTAAAATATCAAATCATATACTCATGGGTAAATATGTAAATGAAGCTGAGGTAATTATGCTAAGTAAAATAAGTAAAGGTTGAAAAATAATTCAATAAAATGTGAAATCAAATTAATTTGTAATATTACTATTTATTAAAAACTATATTGAACCTTCAGAGGAAAATGGGAGAGGTAAATTAGCCAATATATATTTATATTAGCTCGAAAACTTTGTATGATGAGAGGGGTAAAAAGTGCATACACAAAGGTAGGAGGAAAATTTCTGAGTCCCATGAATATATATTAAGGATAATTAATAAATAGTAGAAACAAAAAGTTCCCATTAAATAAAAATTTGCACATAACAAGATAGGTACAAAGTCACACTTCAAGAAATTTTAATTCACATAAAGCACCTTCTGAGATTAGAAGAAATCTAATGCTAATAATGAAACTTTATTAAATGTGTATGAGAGTCAAGTATATTTTATATCATGGAAGTGATAATTTGTAATTAAAAATATGTTAAAGTAAAATGGGGATACCTATTTTTTTCATAATTGGCATTATTAGCTTGAGCTGTATACAGTTTTTGTCTCCTCTGAGCAACTTTTATTACAAGGTGCTTTATAAAAACATGGTGCATATTTTTAATGACAGTATTTTAAGTATTTATATTAGAATTAATATGATTGTCTCTGTATTTGGAAATTTAAATGATAAAGAAGATACTATTGGTGGTTTTTCTTAGTTTTTACTATTTAAGTAAAAGTTTTGTCTCTGAAATATGAGATCTCAAGGATAGATAAAATTATTATTTTTCCATGTCCACATTCAATGCAGCTCCTACAGATGAATATAGACCTGTTTTTCTTTTCAAAGCCAAATGATCAGTGCTAGATACTTTATTCATTGGGGTTATATTGTCATTGGTATATCCAGGTTGTTGCATTTTAACTTGTTCTGTTTAGGGCTCATACCCGGTAATAATCTACAATTACTTGTGACTCTATGCTTAGTATAAGCCCTGACAGTGCCCAGGGGACTGCAAAGAATGCTGGAGATTGAACCCATATCAGCTACATGGAAGGCAAGTGTTCTAACCACTGTACAACACTCTGGTTGCAGCATTCTAATATTTTATTTATTTTTTAATTTTTATTTTGACCAAAGTGGATTACAAATCTTTCACAGTAATTTTTAGGTACATCGTGATATTGAATCAGGGGCACTCCCACCATCAATGTTGTCCTACCTCCAACCATGTTCCTAGTTTGCATCCCACATTCCTGTCCTTTACCACCCGAGTTGCCAGTATAAGTGCTCCCCTCTGTGTCTAGCATGTCTGATCATTTTTTTTATTTCTACTTAATGTTCATACGACTGTCTGGTCTTGGTACCCTTCATTATTTACCACTAAATTTGTGATGTGAGATAGATGGTTCAAATTATGTGGTTCTATATGAAGAAAAGAAAACAGATAAATAAAATGGGCAACAATCAAACAAGCAAAAAATGGAAGAAGTCTTTTTAGAGGCTATAAATATCAGTTTAAGAGAAGAAAGGGAGAAACCTAACAATAATACTAAAACTTTTTTTTTAAATCAAACAAAAAACTTGAAAAGCACCACAGCAATAAAGATATCAACCACACAATAACCACGATCCTGAAATAAAAATAATAATAATAAACATAGAACTTGCTATATGTGAGTACTTGAAAGATAGCAGATATTTCCATATCCTCTCAGCTGAAAAAATACACTGTTCAGAAAGAGTCAAATTTCAATAAAAATATGAAGTTTAAAAAAAAGTCCTGTATTTTTTTAGTTTTTAAAATTTTTACTTGCAAGAAATTATTATTATTTTAATCTCTTATAATTGTCTAGTAGCCTAGACAGTTATTTAAACTGACTAGTAGCCTAGTCAGTTATTTAAACTGACTTGAAAAATAGGAAATAAACAACTCAACTGCAAAATCTTAAAACTCATTTCTAAGTGTAATTATGCAACAAATCAATCATATTTTCTGTATGTGAACTTCCATCAATTGTTCCTCTTGTCTTGTGTTCTGTTAAACTTTCATCAATGAAAATCTAACCTTTCAGCTAGTTATAACGGTGACTTGGGAGATCCTAATCAATGAATCACAGACTTTATAAATGACAGCTTGTTTGATAATCTCCATATAACCTTTACTGAACTTTAGCCAGTTGTTTTGAAATAAAAGACTGCTATGAATCAACCACATAAGCTAACAAAATGATGGTTAGTCAATACTAAAATCAATAGTGAAAAGGCAGCATTTTGTTCCTGAACTTTGACCAACATTGCATTAATTATTGCCATAAAGTTTAATATTTGCTTCACTAAATTAGAGTAAAATAAATAGCATGCCTGGATATGTTCTGGGTCACTTTTCATTAGGGACCTGAAAGCATAAGCTCACATGCTAAATATGACCTGTTACTAATATCTGTAAATAAAATTTTATGGTTTTTAGTCACATAGTTTTTTTTTTGCATGCTACCTGATTATATTTTAGTGTTTGTGATGAAAATAATGCCTCAGGGCAACATTGATGACATGAAAGTATCATAAATTCTATTACCTTGCTAATAGGTTAAATATATATTAAAATTCTAGTATAGAACATAAAAATGAAATGGTAATTTTAATAGTTTTGTGTTGAGATTCATACATAGAAAGGTTATTCTGATTCAGCTCTAGTTATTTTTGTAATACAATCTTTTTTAGATTATATATACTTCTTTGTAATTTTTGTTAATGAGGCAATTTTCTAGAGTATGATTGAATCAAACTAGTCTGAAGTAAGTATAATTTAGGTCAACTTTTGGAATTATTACTATTATTATTATAGTTTATATTGTCATTATTATTTAACAAACATAACAAATAAAATAAAAATTATAAGTTTTTGCTGAGAGGAAAAATATATTAAACAGTTGGGTTTTTTTTGGGGGGGGCCACACCCGTTTGATGCTCAGGGGTTTCTCCTGGCTAAGTGCTCAGAAATTGCCCCTGGCTTGGGGAGACCATATGGGACGCCGGGGGATCGAACCACGGTCGCGATCTTTCCTTGGCTAGCTTTTGCAAGGCAGATACCTTAACTCAAGCGCCACCTCGCCGGCTCCTAAACAGTTTTTTTATAATTTTTTTAATATAAGACATATGCTGGCATATGCTGTAAAGATACAGTCTTCACATCACATAAGAATATATGTGAAATTTTACTCTCTGATAAATATAATGTCTATACAGGGGCTAGAAAGATAATAATGAGGAAAGAGCACTGCCTTGCATGCAGCAGTCCCAAGATTGGTTTGATCCCTGGCACACCATATGGCTTACAGAGCTTCTCCAAGAATGGTCCTGGGCACAGTACCAGGAGTAAACCCCAAGACCAAACCTCCCACCCAAACAAAAACAAAAACAAAAAAAAAAAACAAACATTACATCAAGATGTTTATGTCTCAGAGAAATCATGGGTAAGAATAATAAATCATTTCTAAATGTGTTATGGCTAGATTACTGAAATGATATAAAATGTGATTATGGAAGAAAATGGTTTCTCACACATGAAAAGAAAACTGTGACTTATTCCAGCACTGAAGAAAATGATAGTATCTTTAATTAACTGTCCCATCAATGTTTACTATAGTCAAAATATTTGACCATGACTGACTATCCTTATTCTTTATAGATTGATCACAGCCACTTTACTAGTAATTTAATTCATCATGCACAGGCAGAACAAAAGTTAGATCAGTTGTGATATATCTACCTTTGAGAGATTTCTCAAATTGACTAGTCCTAGATAAATAAGAGATTTTTAAAGTACTGAAAATCAGGGAGTTTATAGAATGCAGAATTGAGAGCCAAGGTACTTTATGTATTTTACAATGTATTATACTTGGAGTTTCTTGTCATTATTTAGAACATGTTTAAATAGCTTACCTCTGTAAATGTGCTTCATAATGCAATATTTTCTCATAATATGTGCGACCCCCCGATACCCCTGCCCACAGGAGAATTGGGGAATCACGAAGTTATTCACGAGTCACGAAGAGGATCCGACCTGAAATGAAAAGAGGGGCTGGGAAAATAATGAGACTCAAGGTGAGGGTCCGATCAAGAGTCCACTTTAATGAGGGAGAAGCAAGCTTATATATATCATGAGCAAAACAAAGAAGGTAGAGGGTGGTAATTTTCCACGGGAACATTCTGTTTATCAAAGTTAAAGTTTACAGAGCTATTATCTTCTAACCACAAACTATACGTTGTTTTTGAGCTAGGTCCCTTGCAACATAGTGTGCAGCCTGTCACATAGAGAGTTTTAACACAGGCATCAGAGATTCCATTTTGCTCTCTAACTGAAGGGCCTCCAACAAATATGGGTACTTGTATATTTAACAGCACTTAATTAACTGAACGATGAATTAAAGAAAATATAGATAAGACTAAAATATATATATGCTAAGTTATATAAATGATATACAGTTCTGTGTCAATATGTTTCACAACTAATAATATAAACTAGTTTTGGAAAGAGAATATAAAGATCTTCTTGTATAAACCTGTTTGTTATCTGATATTTGTACCAATTTCTAGTGTTAGAAACTATCCATTTGTAATGAATGGAAATATAAAGGAATGGAAATAAAATACAAATAAACTTTTTCATTGTGAAAAAAAAAAGCTTATGTAGCATTTGGGGTGTTAGAAGGCACATTGATGCTCAGCAGTTACTCCTTTCTTTGCCACTAGTGACTCACTCTTGGAAGTGCTTTGGGGACTGTAGCAACCCCAACCTGAGGGGACATCAGACAATATGTAGGTTACTTTTCTCTGAGGGAGTGCATGTACACCAAACAAACAACAGACACAGAGACAGACAGGAATGTGAGAAGGATTCTGTTTATCGAAACCCAAGGCCCAGCTTAAATACCTTTTGCAGGTAGAATTCTGCATATATGCATGCAAATATGGCATAGATACATTGAGCAGGCAGAAATACCTAGATAACAGGGCCCATTGTGAGTGAGTCTGAATGTGCAGATAATGGGACCCGTCTTCGGCAGACCAGAGTGTACTGATAATGGGAACTTCAGATAAATTAGACTCAGTTTCCCAGGGTTAAAATTCTATGCTCTCATTATTTCTATTCCTTAAATGATTATACTTATATATAATACTTATATATATTATACACACACATATATATACTTATATATATTCAGGGATCCCTGCTTTTAGCAAAGTTCTCTGCTTCTTACAAGGATGCCTGGCAGGGGACCATATTGGATGCCTGGGTTCAAATCCAGGTCAGCCACGTGCAAGACAAAATTCCTATCCCTCTATTTTCTGTGGTAAATATTTTTAATAAATTTATTAAAAGAAATCTATATAGTTTACATAACTTTATAATACATTTGTTTCAAAATGACAGGAAGAAAAATTATATAAAATATAAAGAAAACAGGAGATCTAAAATAAAAAATAAAGAATTGGAAATAGAAGAGTTTATTAGCAGTTATATTTATGACAATTATTATATCACTAATAAAGTCTTCAATATAATAGCTGAAGCTTTAGTACACTTTTTTTTCAGGTAGTAGATATCCTAGAAGAAAAGAAAGACCACTATGTGTGGCAGTTATTGTTTGCATAGGCACAGAAAAATATGGGAGAAATTTGAAGGAGAAATCTTTGGCCTAAAAACAGGGTAACCTCACCCCAGAAGTGTTTTGGCATGAGACCAACTCCAGGCTCCAGGTCTACTAGGTTGCCCGACCCCTTTGACTTTCTCTCAGGCCCCAGAAACAGTTCTTCACCATCACAGTTGTTGCTGTCGGGTTTCTGTTGTTTTAGATTCGGGTTTCCATACAGGTCCTATGTTGATGGCTGCATGGTTTAAGGCGTCTTCTGGTTTCATCTTACCGTTAGGTAGCATTGTAGAGAATCCTGCCTAAACTGCCTAAACTGTTGCTGTTTCTAACTTGTCATGGTGTCTTAAGTACCATCTTTGGAGTAAGTCAATGACATGATGGTAGTGGAGCCTTCCTTGTTAAGAGTTCTTATTCCTGATGATGGTGTAGGAAACCATTTTGTTTCCAGAGATGGTGTCCACGGTTCAGGAGTTAATGGTCAGTGTCTGATCAGCTGGAGTCTAAGCCAAGTCACTATGCCAGGAGTTCAGGGTGTAAGATCCCACTGAAGTTAAAAATGTGCTCCCATCTCTATTAAATAAGAACCTGTTTGCATATGTAATCTTTTTCCATTTAAATGTGCCTTTTGCAAGAAGGAAGAATGACAAAAGATGTTACTGTTACATATAGGGGTCGAAGTATAAAGACCAACAATCCCCATAACCTTTTTCATACATGGCTTCTAGACAAAGACTTGTCTATTGGAATTCTGTACTAAGCAGGTCCCAAGGATGGGGGAAATTGCTACTACATAAGACAATATTCTGTCACGTTTATGCTTATTGAAGCAATGTAACTAAAGAGATATTCAAAGGGGATTTGTATGTCCTTTTTATTTGAAATAGGCGGGGAAGGGGTAAGATCCAGAACCCAGTCACATATAAGGGAGTATGCTCAAGCTCAGGGCTCTCAGCCACTGAATCTGGTAGGAAGCAAAAGTTCATGGTAGAGGGAGGTGAAGGGAGAGGGGCCTTCAAGAGTGAGTTAATAATAGCTGAGTGTCGTTTTTTTCTTGTAGTTAATCTGTCTTTTCATATTGGAAGCTAGTTGACATCTGGCTGGAGTGGGGAAGATATTCTGCTTTGTGAGGAGTTAAGCACATGGAATATTATATTGTGGGTCTTGGGCATTCTGTTTTCTTTCTTAGGAATGATCTAAAACTATGAACATTGTGGTATGGTAAACTAAGTAAAGTTGTCCTAAGTACACCTGTCGGCCAGCTCTCCCTGCAGAGACATCGCAGTGACTAGTTGCTAGGAACAGTGAACTCCTGGTATCTGGGACAGGAGAGCAGGTCACCAGCCTAGCCTGGTTTATGCACAAAGGAGCGGCTGCTATCTCTTCCCCCTGGCTTGGGGGTCCAAATCCCCGATCTAGGATTCAGTATAGGGGTCCTGTCAGCCAGCCTCACCCCCTGCAGAGGCATCCCAGTGACCAGTTGCGAGAGGAATGGTGAACTCCTAGTATCTGGGATCTGCCTATTTTCTTTCATAGTAGAAGCTGTGAGATACATATTTCTCTATTATACTAATACATAGAAGAACTCACATTTGTATCAGGAAACTCAAGGTTAAATAAAAGTAAAACAAGTATGCACTTATTGTGTTAATCATAGGAATGAGTAGATATTTGGGTGTGGAATTGATGCTTCCTTATCTTATTATTAATTTTTTCAGAAAAATGTTTTAAAAGCTGGACCAACTTTCTGGAGTTTTCATGTAGGAGAAATTATATTCAATTAGCCTTCCCTCTACTCTTGCATTTTGTGCACTGTAAATGGTGAATTCTATTGTGACATAGGTTGAAGAATTTACTGATGTCTGTCTGCAGAAGTCTCATGTAGCAAATAGAATCTTCCCCAGATGATTTTGGTGTCTGTCTATTAGCACTTTAAAAATTCCTTTCAGGGCCGGAGAGATAGCACAGAGGTAGAGCTTTTGCCTTGCAGGCACCAGCCAGGATCAATGGTGGTTTAAATCCTGGCATACCATATGGTCCTATGTGCCTGCCAGCAGTGATTTCTGAGCAGAGAGCCAGAAGTAACCCCTAAGTGCAGCTGGGTGTGGCCTCAACAACACCCCCGACCCCCCAATTCCTGTCAGTGGCAGATGATATTATGATTGCCTGACAAGCAAAGTCTATAACCAAAATTTAAGTGTTCTCCAATATCTCATACTGCCTTCTAAGGAAAAGATAACTACAATGCAACAAAGTTAATGATAAAAAGAGAATTAATGTCTCTGACAGATGATGTAGCATATATATGCACGTGTCACAAAGATAATTCAAGTTCATGAAATAGAAATGCTCAGGTATTTGGATTAAAAAAATCTAGGGATATTAGAAGTCATTAAATCTCATTTGAGAGAATAATTTAAACTCTTTCAATAGGTTACATATTAAAAATGATATGGGCAAAACCAATCAATAATAAAGAAATGAAATATTGCTGAGCTTGTTTTTGAAAGTTATATAAAATTTTAAAAATGATAGAGTCTAAAAAGAAAATCTGACCAAAGAGGATTGAAACAATATTTTGTTTTCATACGAATTGCCTTCCTCAGCCCTAGTAACAGCTTTCTTCCCTTCAGGCTACTCACATATAGGTAGCTCCATGTGTACTGAGAGTTTTTACACATTTCTTTTATATTTATCTTGTGTTCATTTAGCAAAGGCATTGCGAAGTAAAGGACACATAAAAATAAACCTAGCCAAAAATAGTAAAACAGAGCTGACACAGGCATTCATAAATACTTAAAAATAAAGCTATACTATATAGGTCACTTCAAACATAACCAAAGTACAAAGGATGACTTAGAGTGCTACTTTAATCTTAACAGAGGATAAGCTCTCTATGCAGAAAACTGGAAATCACCTTCAAAACAGAACAAATATTCATTCATCTGCATATACATATTATTAAATATAAAAGAAAGATACATAAGACAGGACCTGAAAAGATAATACAAAGATTGAGTCACATGTATATATACCTTGTATAAGGTTTGCACTGATTTGATCCCCTGCTCCAAGTGGTTTTCTGAGATTCTCTTGGGGCAGCCCCCAACTACTGATCCCGATCAACTTTATCTTGAACCGTCAGTTGGTTTGGCAGAAAACCACCAGATGGATGATCACTGGGGCCTCCTGAGAACTTGAGAGGTGCCCCTCAAAAATATATAATATTTTGCATTTTTTTTAATTTGACTCTTTTTTTTAAACAAGGTAAAAAATTGAGAAAGAGGAAGGAATTTCATATGTGGGGAAGAATAATCTTTATAACTTAACTTTTATTGTATTTTATTATAAAGAACTACTTATAGAGTAATTGATTAAAATATGTATTAGTAAATATAATAATGATAAAAATGATGAAGATAGGTACTTTCAGGGAAAAGACTTGTCATCCCTGTCACATGTCCTCAGTCTGTTGCAGCAAAAAATCAATTAATTAAGGTAAATTATTAAGAGGAAAAATAAGGGCCAGAGAGATAGCATGGAGGTAAGGCATTTACCTTTCATGCAGGAGGTCATCGGTTAGAATCCCGGCGACCCATATGGTCCCCCGTGCCTGCCAGGAGCAATTTCTGAGCCTGGAGCCAGGAATAACCCCTGAGCACTGCTGGGTGTGACCCAAAAACCAAAAAAAAAAAAAAAAAAAAGAGGAAAGATAAACACTCAAGATATGATTATAGGGTCTGTCGAGGTGGCGCTAGAGGTAAGGCATCTGCCTTGCAAGCGCTAGCCAAGGATCAGGACAGCCATTCTATCCCCCCGCGTCCCATATGCTCCCCCCAAGCCAGGGGCAATTTCTGAGCCTTAGCCAGGAGTAACCCCTGAGCATCAAATGGGTGTGGCCCGAAAAAACAAACAAAAAAAGATATGATTATAGGAATTATATCAATAAGGAATATAGAATACTTTTGCCCAATATTCTAGGTCTTATTGGTATAGTACAGTGGTGGCGAACATGCGCCTCCAAGCCCCAAGCGGCTCCTGGCCAAAATGAATGTGGCTCTTTGCCTCTTATGATTTTGTATACTGTGGCTCTTTGCCAAGTTTGGATTTTGTTCTGCTGTTTCTCAGGAGGGACTTCTGAGGAGAGATCTCCGAACTCTTAGTCCCATCTCCCATCCCTCGAAAACAACTACACGGCCGGTGAGCGGGGTGGGGGTGGGGTGGGGTTACCCGCGTGTCACATGTTGGGTCACATATTGCCGTTAGTTCTTAGTGTGGAGGACACAGCACACCCTCACCATCACTACAGGATTTTGACCCTCACTCAAAATGGCAGAATGCAATATGTGTTTAATAGATTATTGTTAAAATTATATGCTTTTATGTGAGTGGTTTGTCTGTTTTGGCAAGTCACTGCGTGGTGTGGCTCTCTGACTCTTACAGTGTAAAATTTTGGCTCTTTGTGTAGAACTTGTTCGCCACCCCTGGTATAGTAAACTATTGGCTTAAATGAATTACTGAAATATGTTTATTCAGCATTTTAATGATTGTACTAGGAAAAAGTTCCAGGACAAGTTAAGTTTTCTTTCTCTCATCTGGTCAGTAGAACCAGGTGCTAACTTCTCTCTATTGAAGTTTTATAATATTTATATGTCAATATTTCTACTCTAAATTATATTTTAATTATTTTCGGATTAATATTAATTTTATGTTTAGCATTTTTGTTAAATAGCATGGTTATGTGTTAAAATTTGTGATTTTGTGTACACAGTCTTTGTGCCTCACCAACCAAAGTGCCCAGATCTTCCCTGTTATTCCTATATCCCCTCTAGTCCATGTCCTCATTTCTTCCTAACCATAACTCCTCTGTGTTTGATAATGAGTTTTATAATCCAAGGTCAAGGTTTGTCATAATTTCACATCAATTCATTGTTTTATTTCCCTTTACATGACAGATGAGTGAGTCATCCAGTATTTGTACTTTCTCCCTTTTTATGTTTTTAAACAGTACAAAGCAAACTAATATATGTATCAAGTAATAAGCCTTATTAATTTATATAGCAAGATTTATAATATTATCATCCCCATAAAATAAGTTATTACTTTTTTGCAGAATAAAAGCAATAATTATCATATTTATTTCAGGTTCATTTTAATATCTTTAATTTTATAATAAAACACAAATTACATTTTAATTGTAACTGATAAAATATTCATGTATATGAAAATAATATAATCTAATTATTTTGTTTGAAATCACACAATTTTTAACAGCTACTCTTGTCTGTGCTCAAGAGCCACTGCTAGCTTAGAAGATCACAGTTTGTGCCAGGATCAAACCTGGGTTAGCCACATTCATTGCAAACAATGCTAATGCCTTTGCACTATATCTCTGGCCACAATAAAATCTAATTGAATTATCTAGAGAGCAAAGAAGTTAAAAGTAAAAGTTTTGAAAATATATGCTTTGGATTTTTTATACCAACTTTCAGAACATTCTATCAATGTAATCCTGAGAAAAATACTGAATTTCCTGTGCTTTTATGATCTCATTTATAAATATGGTTTCTTACATATTATATACATTTAAAAAGGGTTTTTACTAAATTTAATATATTATATATAAAAACTAATACAATTTAAATATGGAAATAAAAACAAGTAATTTTCAATACGAGTTTAAATTGCCTGTAAGTTCTACCTCAAATCTTAAAAGTGAAAAATAATTATTATGGTAGTATTTGTGAACTAGAGTAAAAAGCCCAGATGTGTTTTTTCCATTTTTATAGAATTGGGTTATAAAATTTATTTTTATTGATTTAGTATCTACCTAACTTATCAGGACATGGACTGAGGCATACAAGTCACAAAAATGTAATTTATGGGGCAGGAGCTGTAGTGCAAATGATAGGGCATTTGCCTTGCATGTGGCTAACCTAGGACCAACCACGGTTAGATGCCCCTGCATCCCATATGGTCCCCCAAGCCAAGAGCAATTTATGAATGCAAAGCCAAGACACCTGGTGTGGCCCCAAAACAAAAAAATGCAATTTATATCATACATTAGCTTTATTGTTTCTCAAATACCCCCCTTTCCCATCTATTATTTATTTTTAGTTTTATTTATTTTTTGTTTTTTTTGGGGGGATATACCCACAGGCACTCAGGGATTAATTTTTATTTTTACTCCTCAATTCATGAGGCAGAACAAATTCATGTTATGTAGTTCTGTTGGAAAAGAAAACAAACAAACAAAACAACTGGGAGTATTTTTTCTAGAGGTTATAAATATCAATCCAAAAGATAAAAGAGAAAAGAAAACCAAAGGGGAAAAAAAGGAAACAAAAAAATCAGCATCTACCAAAAATAATTTAAAAAAAAGAAAGAAAAAAAGAAAAAAAAAGGAAAGCACCCAGCTACTAAAAACAGCCACTTTCATATAATAACCACAAGGAAAGAGTGTCCCTGAACAAAGAGCCAAGAATAAATCCTAAGCATAGCTTGCTCTGCCTAAACACCCACCAAATGTTGTAGATTTTAATATTAATTCTTAGAACTGAATTTTTATAGATTTACAGCAAAGTCATCCTATCATGTGCCCATATAGAAGAGTTTCACTGCCTGAGGGGATGAATTGTTCTGAGTATTAACTCTTCAAAATGTTCCCAATAATATGAAAAAGTTTACATCTAATTGTATTTGAATTTATGGTTCTATGATCAGAAATGTGAGTAATTAAAAATGTATAGAATGTGGAAACCATTGAAGAACTTAGTGTGAGAGAGCAATATGCTCATTCTTGTATTTAAATATATCACTTGTGTTACACAGAGTAAGAACAGAATTCTGACAGGCCTGAGACTAGACGTGTTGTGATAATAGTTTAATTATTTTACTTCATCCCAATACAGTCAACATCAAGATTTCCCCATCTCCACATTAGTACCATCTAACCCACAGATCCCATTAGAATGGTTTCTTTATCCCCAAAGTAATTTTTGTAAGCAAAGGATCCATTCCAGAAACTTGTCTCTTCCTTTTTTTTTTTTTTTTTTGTAGATACCATTTCTTAATCTTTCCTAAACTTTCTATCTTTGGCACTTTTGAAGACATTATTCATGCATGCCGCTTTGTAGAGTATCCCGTGATGTGGACTCGGTACTGCCAGGTTTTCTGCACCCACGGGAATCAACTGCTGCTGTGTCTTCTTGTTTGTTCTATTCCTGATGCTCAACTAACAACCGGGGGTGTGAGTTTTCATCTGATTGAGGTCTCAGGTCTCTTCTGCCAGATTTTTTCATTGAAAAGTTTTTTCCTTTTTAATTCTTTGTAATTAATATTTTGCATAAATACCTTATTCACAGCTTTTGACCAAGTAGTTTTTATTCACCCATTGATGTTCCATGGATTACTGCTGTGCATTGTGACCATTTTTTCTATATTTATTAGTAAGCATTCTAATGTAATGCAAAGCTATTAAATAATGAACTTGTTTATGATTATTATAATGAGTTTTATTTTCTCTCTTTTTTCTCTTTTGGTGCTTGGGTTTCCCTCAGCTGTTCTCAGTTATTATTTCTGGCTCTGCACTCAGGAATTATAAATCATGGTGGCATTTGTGGGGGGCAAACCCGGGTCACCCTTATGCAAACTGTATCCAATATCCACTGTAATAAAACTATGGCTGAGCCTACAGGTTATATTTTATTTTATTTAATGAAATTTACAAATTCCTTCATAGTTGGGTTTCAGACGTACAATGAAACTGGGTCAATCCCCCCACCAATGTCGACATTATCCACCAATGTTCCTGAGTACTACATCCTATACCATCACCCTTTGCCCCTCAGCATGCCAGTATAGTAAACCATTTAAAATTTAGACTGTTAGATTTTGAGTCTCTTGATTCCATTAGTGTTGAATCTGGCTTGGAGATTTAATTCTTTCCTTTTATAAATCTCCACAAATGCACATGAGAATCCTTGGCCTCTGGTCCCCACTCTTTCATATTTTTGTTTCACTTTCTCTGCTGTTTTTTTTTTTTCTGTTCCTATAATCTATAATTTCAGGTCAAGGATGTTAGACACAATTTCCATTGAGAGTATTGCATTTCTTTATGCAGTATTTCTAAATGCCACATTTAAGTTATATCATTTTGTATTTCTTATTCTTCATCTGGCTTCCTTCATTTAGCATATCTTCCAGTTTCGTCCATGTTGTGGCAGATTGCATAATGACATCATTCCTTATATCTATGTAGTATTCCATTGCAATATATCCATATCTTTTTAATTCACTCATCTGTTATTGAACATCTAGATTGATTCCAAATATTAGTTATTTTAAGTTCTGTAAGAAATAGCAGGTGCCCTTACATATTATTGGTAGAAATAAACAAATAAAAATTACAAAAAAAAAAAAAAACAAAAACAAAAAACAAGTTTCTATGCCCACTTAACTACTGTTAGGAAGGTTTTATTTTCTTGTCAGAGTTCTGTGGCAATTTTTGTCCCAACCCCATTAAATGTGTTCCCAACTCATGCCAAAAATTACTATTCATTTCCCTGAGATTTGGTTTAAATTTTTTGATGGGTCCAGATATAAATTTATAGACAACCAGATAACATTAAAAGAAGATGAATTCATGTTTTAAGTATTTCCTTTATGATTAGAAGAATAAATTATTTTATAGAAAGAAGAAAGAGCATTTTCGCTGACCAAATGTTATCAAAATGAAAATAAAATCTCCCTCAGAGGCACAATTCATTAAATCTATAGAGCTAAACAATGCAGCCTTCGATTTTTGAGAGAAAACCTTTGATAGTTTGAAGACAAATTATCTTTTTTTTAGGTCTCTGGAAAATGGCAATCATCTTTTTATAATATTATCTGATCTTGTTTTGACTCCCTGTAGTATCTAGCCAAAAAATGGCTGCTTTCTATTGAAGCAAATAATCCTTAATCCATTTTCTAGAGAATTCTAGCATAAGGGGAAGTGGTTTTATATTAACTTAGTTCTTCCAGTTTCTCTGTCAGTTTAAAAGAAGGGGGGATGTTTGTGCAGATCTCTCATAATCCTTTATAATGGTCTTAGAGGCAATGGTTGAGTATATCAAACTGACCTTGGTACAGAAAAAAAAATCTGCAAAAAGAAATATTTTATCTTCACACCCAATCCCCAAAGTAATCTTTTGCCAAGTTTTAGTACTTTGTAGTGACAGTGTTTTCCTGATTTGAATCTCTTTTTTGAATCTATTTAAGATGCTCTATAATTATTTCAGAATTATCTCTCAATCTATGTTAAGTTCATGTGTGTCTAAATCCCTGATGAAACAGGAAACAATTTAATGAAAACAAACTGATAAATCTAGGCAAGACTTAAAGAGCTACAGATTCTATGTCTCAAATCATCTTCAGATTATAGCTGTTGCTGCTTTTATCTTCTTTTTCTTCTTTTCTTTCTTTTCTTTTCTGCCCCCCCCCTACCCCCAGCATCTTTAAGGCATTCAGAAAAACAACACAATCATTGTGGTAACACCATTTCAACTCAAGTCAATTTCTGTTTCCAATTTTCAAATAGTCTTTAAAAGAGAAATGCCCACGTCAATGTGAGTCACTAAAAATGATGGAAACATTAGTTCATAAAATCATATCCCAGACATTAGAAGCATCCAGTATTCATTTAGTTCACAAGCAAAATCTTCAATGTGTTTAGAATCAAATGTGATCTCCAAAAAGGGCATGTTAAAGAAATATATCTTCTCTCCACCGTCATTGCTATTCAGCAAAATCATTACAGTTACACTGTTTTCTTCTAGTGAATATAATCAATTTGCATAAGTACAGTAAGAACAGATATTTAAACAGATTTATTTAGCAGATTCCTAAGCACTGCAAGGTGTCTCTCAAAAAAAAAAAACAAAAAAACCCAAAATACCTAGATTTATTTAACCTGCAACTTTCAACTTGAAGTTAAACAGTTTTTGTGCCTGGAGGACTTAATGTCATTTTTCTTTCTCAATAATCAATCTACAAATTATTATCAGCCAGATAAAAGTCTAATAATCCCAACAAACCAAATAATGCTCAACAATAGTGGGGGCTTGTTTCACAAGGCAAATGGGACTAGATAGTAGAGTTGTATAATTCTTACCTAATATTTAACACAAATGAGTCACTAATTATTGTAGGACATTATCTAAAATGAAATATTTTGTGTGACAATTTTAAGTTCTTGAATACTTTAATTGAAAGAAACTCATCATGTAATTCTTTCTATATAATTTTAATTATCTGATATC
Organism: Suncus etruscus; assembly: GCF_024139225.1. Taxonomy (NCBI): domain Eukaryota; kingdom Metazoa; phylum Chordata; class Mammalia; order Eulipotyphla; family Soricidae; genus Suncus; species Suncus etruscus. The sequence continues at coordinate 74,888,935 of NC_064856.1, forward strand.
TCAATAGGCACATTATCAGCCTCCATTTGTACAATTGTCATTAGAGGAGCCTAATTACCATAGCTATAATTTGCAATTAGTATTTCTTCTCCCACAAGATACAATATATTTCTTTTGGAGGTTTGAGCCACTCCTGGTGGTGCTCAGGGGTTATTCCTGGCTCTGCACTCAGGAATAGAACCTTATGGGTTCAGGAGACCATATGGGATGCCATGGATTCAAACCCTCAAACTCGAATCTACATCATGCAGAGAGCCCCTACTTGCTGTGCTATTGCTCGGCCCTACAATATATTTCTATTTTTTCTTTTTTCTTTCATCTTTTTCTATATATATTTTATTTAAACACCTTGATTACATACATGATTGTGTTTGGGTTTCAGTCATGTAAAGAACACACCCATCACCAGTGCAACATTCCCATCACCAATGCCCCAAATCTCCCTCCTCCCCACCCGACCCCCGCCTGTACTCTAGACAGGCTCTCCATTTCCCTCATACATTCTCATTATTAGGACAGTTCAAAATGTAGTTATTTCTCTAACTAAACTCATCACTCTTTGTGGTGAGCTTCCTGAGGTGAGCTGGAACTTCCAGCTCTTTTCTCTTTTGTGCCTGAAAATTATTATTGCAAGAATGTCTTTCATTTTTCTTAAAACCCATAGATAAGTGAGACCATTCTGCATCTCTCTCTCTCTCTCTCTGACTTATTTCATTCAGCATAATAGATTCCATGTACATCCATGTATAGGAAAATTTCATGACTTCATCTCTCCTGACAGCTGCATAATATTCCATTGTGTATATGTACCACGGTTTTTTTAGCCATTCGTCTGTTGAAGGGCATCTTGGTCGTTTCCAGAGTCTTGCTATGGTAAATAGTGCTGCAATGAATATAGGTGTAAGGAAGGGGTTTTTGTATTGTAATTTTGTGTTCCTAGGGTAAATTCCTAGGAGTGGTATAGCTGGATCATATGGGAGCTCAATTTCCAATTTTTGGAGGAATCTCCATATCGCTTTCTATAAAGGTTGAACTAGACGGCATTCTCACCATTCTCACCAGTTCCTTTCTCTCCACATCTCCGCCAACACTGTTTATTCTCATTCTTTGTGATGTGTGCCATTCTCTGTGGTGTGAGGTGGTACCTCATAGTTGTTTTGATTTGCATCTCCCTGATGATTAGTGATGTGGAGCATTTTTTCATGTGTCTTTTGGCCATTTGTATTTCTTCTTTGTCAAAGTGTCTGTCCATTTCTTCTCCCCATTTTTTGATGGGATTAGATGTATTTTTCTTGTAAATTTCTGTCAGTGCCTTGTATATTTTGGAAATATACCCCTTATCTGATGGGTATTGGGTGAATAGTTTCTCCGACTCAGTGGGTGGCTCTTGTATCCTGGGCGCTATTTCCTTTGAGGTGCAGAAGCTTCTCAGTTTAATATATTCCCATCTGTTAATCTCTGCTTTCACTTGCTTGGAGAGTACAGTTTCCTCCTTGAATATGCCTGTAGTCTCAATGTCCTGGAATGTTTTGCCTATGTGTTGTTCTATATATCTTATGGTTTTGGGTCTGATATCGAGGTCTTTAATCCATTTGGATTAGCTGGGGGTCTAAGTTCAATTTTTTGCAAGTGGCTAGCCAGTTGTGCCAACACCACTTGTTGAAGAGGCTTTCTTTGCTCCATTTAGGATTTCTTGCTAATATATTTCTAAATATGTAAACAATTTAGCTTCTTTCCATGGATATTGCTTATCTTTAAAGGTTTTCTATGTCTCCCATAACAGGGCAGTGATCTAGGCAAAATTATTTTATTGTTTGGGCACATGAGAATTACTGTAGATTAAGGTGCTTGCCATTAACTTCACTGACCCATATTTGATCCCCAACATCACAAAGGGTCTCCTCTAGCCAGCAAAATGGGAATCCTGAGTGAGAAGTCAGGAGAAACCTTGAGAAATACATGCATAAAATAAACAAACAAAAATTATTCCAAAGAAGTTTCTTATAATTTTCTATAAATGTGAGAAAATTAATTTCCCTATTGGGAAAAGAAAATTTGAGCTATTTCCTATTGTTTATTTATTGTTATTTGTTGGAAATTAGACCTGCTTACTCATGACAAAGAGCAAGTTATAGACAAGGTCTTTAATAATACTGGCAGGGAAATACTTCATTCTGCTTTTCCTTGGAAACAAAGTACATCTCACTCAGAAAAAAATATATTACTAAAACAAACTTTACAGCTTCATAATAAAGGATAAATATGCTTCTTCTGACCCTTTCATTGTATGCTGCCTCTATCTAGTAGAATGGTGCACACAGTCAACTTCCATGCTTTTGTTATGTACAACTAGAAAAGAGAATGAATACAACTATAATAAATGGAAGAAAGTTAAATTTACTTAATATGGATTATTTGTTATGCACATTTATCATATATATGTATTTATATATGTATCTATACATATTAATGTATATATATAGTGAAGCAAATGAGAGAGCAATAAGGCGAAAGACTGCAGAGATTGACAATTAATTTTAGCATTGACATCAATGTCTAATATCTCTAAAATTATATCTATATTTCTTTAAAATAGATTATATCAGGGTTCTCTTGCTTGCACAGGACAGTGAAAGTATTCCCTCTCAAAAATATATATGTGTAGGAAGCATTTAACACCTTCTACTTTTTGTGCTCAAACGTTTCTACAAATTTTAGACTCAAAGCATGAGAAGCCAATTTATATTGTTACCAAAATACCTGATAGTTTAGTCTACTTCCAATTATTTAGTATATTTTAATGTTTTTCAAAAAGTTTCAAGTGTATTATTTGATTAATGTCAATTTTAATAATACTTTAAAATACTTTTTGTCATACTATTATATTTATATTAGTATATTTTAATCAATAAAATATAAAATTGAAATAAGTATGTTTATATATCTTAGCAGTGTATGTACTAGTGTGTAACAAAAGACAAATTTTTATTTCTTTATGCCTTGTTTTTTTGTTTTTGGGCTACATCTGGAAGTGTTTAGGGGTTATTCCTGGCTTCATGCTCAGAAATTTCTTCTGGTACTCTCAAGGGTCTGGGCAATGAACCTGGGTCAACGTCTTACCTATGTGCTATTACTCCAGCCCATGATTTTCCCTCTTTTTCCATAAAAGTTAAATCAAAATAACATCTCATTACTTTCTTTCCTTAAACTCTTTTATAATAAGTTCCTCATTTATTTTAAGAAATTAAGGTTTTAGTACTATAAAAATGTTTTATGAGTTTGTACCAAATTCTCTTACTTATGAACTGTAGTCTTGAAATGGTTATCTTACTCAACTCACTGTTCATTTTGTGTAAAAATAAGTTTTTTAGTTTAATTTATATTATTTAAAAAGCATTTATAACATAGTTGACATAGTGATTATAAAACATTTGCTTCCTTGGAGCCGTAGAGATAGCATGGAGGTAGAGCATTTGCCTTGCATGCATAAGTATGGTGGTTCAAATCCTGGCATCCCATATGGTCCTCCGAGTCTCCCAGGAGAGATTTCTCAGCATAGAGCCAGGAGTAACCCTTGAGTGCTGCCAGGTGTGACCCAACAAAACAAACATTTGTTTCCACATAACTGAGATTAAATTTATTTTTTAAAGAATAGAAAACAGAAGTGCAGCTACATAGAATTTTGTGAAAATTATTGTATCTCCAAAGAAGTCACTAAATCATTGTCAGTTTTTAAGCTCTTTTACTTTCTAACCATTCTGTTTAATGATCATTCTATTTTTCTGTTTAATGACCATTAATTTTTTTCTGAATATTAAGTAGCTTAAACTACTCATTGATATCTAAATTCGGATGTTCTTATCGGGATGATAATATTAAACAAAAAATGAATTTGTAGGGGCTGGAGAGATAGCATGGAGGTAAGGTGTTTGCCTTTCATGCAGAAGGACAGTATTTCCAATCCCGGCATCCCATATATCCCCTGTGCCTGACAGGGGCGATTTCTGAGCATAGAGCCAGGAGTAGCCCCTGAGCACTGCCTGGTGTGACCCAAAAACCAAAATAATAATAATAATAATAATAATAATAATAATAATAATAATAATAATAATTTGTGTAGTCACAAATATGGTCAGGCTTTAAAACATTATTACTTATATTGCAGCTTTTTTTTGAGGTGTGGTTTTGACTGCCCAGTCTTCCAGAAGTAAAAGAAATTGGGGAGAGTACCCCCACTCATTCCAAAAAAAAAGTCCCAGTGATATCAGCCCAAATACTGGCATATATGGAGTTGGGTCAGATTAGTGTCTCTGCAGATATTTGTAGAAGAGTGGTGAATTACAGCCATAGGAAAAGTTGTAATCTAGGATAATGGATACAACAGTTCAATCTTTGGCAAGGCAGGACCCTGACCTACCCTTTCCTCCTAGGACTGCCAACTTTGAGTTACATGGTCAATGTACCCATGATTTTTCACAGCTTGGTTTATATGTATTTCTAAACAGAGTGAACTTATGGAGCTGGCCAGATGTAGACATGTGTGGGTGTGGTTATGGCTGCCAAGTATTCTAGAAGTATGAGAAGGCAGTGGTGTGTGCACACACTCCAGAAAAAGAATTCTGGTTATATTAGCTCAAATACCAGCAAATCTAGGGTTTAGGAGAGTTTGACATCTCAGCAGAGAGATGTAGAAGGCAGTAAAGAAGTTCCATATTTAAATCAACAATCATGGGTGATGGATATAGTATTTGCTATGTTAATCTTTATAGTTGATATAGGAGTGCACTGATGTATCCTCAAGTGTGACTGAGGAGACTATACTGATTCAAATTTAAAAACAGCCTCATTCTTATTTTTAAGGGTATAATGATTTTACTCTCAATTTTTATGATCATCAAGGTATAACACACTTAAATTGAAAAAAAATATTTCAAGGTATTTCAAGTGCTTAGAAAACATTAACTTTTTAGTATAAAATATTTTAACTTACAAGACAAAGTTCAATTAACAATGTAATATTTTATTGGGATTCACATACATGAAGTTAAGAGATATCCAATGATAGTATAGTGAAAAAGGCCCGAGTTTTACATAAAATCAACTTAGCACAATATATAGTTAATTAGGTATTTACAGGAGTGAAACCTAGACACAGCCAGATGTGACACCTTAACACACCCCAACATAAAATTAATAATAAAGTATACTTTTGGATTAAATTGTCTAGTGATATCATTGGGTTTTCCTATTTTTGTTAGTAGGATTTATACTCTTAGTCTTATAATCTTTCAAAATTTCCTCTGTCCGTATATTATATTCAAGATAAGATTGGTTTAATGTGGAGGGTACAAACTGTTTTAGTTTAACTGTCACGAGGAAAATATAATCTTCCATAGCTTCATCTCTGTCTTTTGGTTCTGTGGGTTAGCATTTAACTACAAAATATACTCCACTGATGGCATCGCTGTTAGCATGGATATGGAGGAGTAATCATAGATAAGATACTTCAAAGAACAATTATTTAGCTATCTTGGGAAACTAAAGCATTACATTAAGCTTCCATACATTTATACATATATAGTATTTCTCAAATTACATTGACATTTACATGAGAAAGAGATATCCTTAAATCAGGGCATTGAAATTTTATTTACTCTTTGTTGTGTGTTAAACTTCAGCTAAGATTTATATAAGGTAGATTTGTTTGTGTATGTGTATGCATAAGACAAAAGTATGGAAGTAAAAGTTATTCTTTATAAATTGACCCCGTTCTTATTTTATTCTAACTTTTATGTATTCAGGGAGACATTTTATTTAGCAAATGTTGCATATATTCTTATTTCAGTTACTTAAAGTCATTTGCTCAGTCTGAGAAGTTCTTCTACATTTCCCTAGTTTAATCAACTCAGTATAAACTTAATTCAAGTAACTTGTCTTAATTTGGCATATTTTTAACAAATAAAATAATTAACTTTATAGAGAAAAATTTTCAGAATAACGCAGTGTTGTTGCTTAAACTTAAAAGAAATGATAAATAATACAAAATAAAAACTCATGGAAAACCACTCTCAATTTTTAAATGTGTTTAATGGATACTTAACAGTCCCGGGAAGCTCAGATAATTTTCTTTCACTAAAAAGTAAATTATTTTCAATGTGATGAAATAAAGTGAAATGTAATTATATACTAAGCATTTGACTAATTGGAAATTACTCACACGGAGGAAAACAAAAATCAACACCACTTTGGGTATATGGCTTATGCTATTACCTACTTATATTAAATTAAATAATTGATCTCTGTTTTTGCTTTGTTTATTTTATCTCAGGGATGATAGCTCTCATTATGCTTGCTTAGAATTATTTCTTAAATACTTTGTTGTTTTGTAGTTTACTGCTTCAATCATTTTGCTTGTATTTTAGCTAAAATTTCAAACACTATATCTATCAACTCATTTCCCTTGAGCAACATGATATTCAAGAACTATGTGATACACCATCCCTACTGGCAATTATGTCAGCGAAGCAAAATGTCTGGAGAAAACTAATGATCTTGGCAAACCATCTGCTTTTATTTTATCACTGCTCACCAATGTCTTATCTTTGAAACTCTTTCCTCCACCTGTTCTGGTACTTTCTTTTATCCCCAGAGAATTTGTTCTTGGCTACCCCAATCTCCATATGCAGCGTGCATGACTATGCTTACCCATTACTTTTACATGCACTTTAGTATGTTCAGTCAATCAGAAAATTGGAATCATTGCAAAAATAATATGCTTGTTTGAAGTTTTCTGATTTAAAAATATTAAAACAGAAAAGTTTTTGAGTGGAACAAAAATGTTTATTCACCCCTACATCATTTCTAGCACTGATTTTATCTGCTGTTTTGTTTTGTAAAAATATTACTGGTATGAGAATTGGTATTATTTGTATTTTTTCTAATAATAAATAAGAACAAGACTAAGATTTTAAAGTTGAATCAGTATAGTTTCCTCAACTACACATGAGATTGTTTCTGTTTGCAGATAGTGACTTTACTAATAATAGGGCATTGTCACCTATGTGAGAGCTTCACTGGCTAGGGCAGGTGGAAGGTCTACAGAGAGGAACAGTAAGCATGTTATTCACCACATTTTAAAATCTGATAAATCAGTGTAGTAGTAGAAAAAAGATGCTCTATGCTGTGAAATTAAAGTTGCAGAAGTCAGACTCAGGGTACCAGAAGCAACACAAACCAAATAATTAATGAATACCCACCAAATTATTCCTTAAAATCTTACATACATGAGGGTGCACTGAATTTCCTACTTAAGGATGTGGAATATAGATCTAGAACAATGTTTTTCTGCTAAGATGAATGTTAGTGAAACTATGAACTTAGAGTTGGAATTAATTGGAACATCCAATTAATTTGAGATTAATTTGCATCAGAATCTGGCCATGAATTTATCAATGTTGTTTTCTTGGAAGCAAATGAATGAGGAGAAACTTGTTAAACTGCTTATTAATTTTAACGAATATATTCTAAGAAAAAAATGTAATTCAAAAGGAGGGAAATTAGTAGAGTAGCTACCCTCTGAAGCATACTATGAAGTATACTTATGGTCATAGGCATACAATTCAGAAAACAATACTCAGTTTCTAAGAAAATAGTGAAAATATTAAGCATAAATGATATGAAATGAATTAGAAGAAACCTGCATATGTACTCATAGTATTGTGATAGATAATGAATATAGTTTATATTAGTAGTGAATGAAAGCACATGAAGTTGAATAAACACATAAGTTTAGAAATTTTCTGGCTATACAAGTATTTCTACTACTGTATTACTTAGAAATGGAGAAAAGATAAAATCTAGAGAAAGATGTAAACCAAGCTAGAGGCTAAATGATTTATACAATGCAGTGGGAAAGAAGGCAGAAACCAAGGTGAAATCATTGAAATTAAAGTAGTATGCAATGGCATTTACCTTTGTTTTATGTTTCTGTTATAAAGAGTTCTGCTGAACATCTTGTAACTGAATTCTTTTTCATTTTTAATATTTTATAGGAAGTAAATAATAGATGCTCTCACTATTTTGTTTTGTTTTGGGGTCATTTTCTGCTCTTGGGTTACTGTCAGCTGTGTACTCCGGATTGCTACAGGTGATATTCAGGAGATTTTGCAGCTTGGGTATTGATCCCTGACATTCCATATATGAGGCATGCATCAGTCCATTGTATTGTCTCTCCTTTCCTGTGTATTCACTTTTATAAACAAATAAATTGACTTTTTCCCTTTAGTTGGAAAACGTTATTTTTAGCTATTTTCTCTTTTTAGAGTGTAGTTTGATCATTATTAATTAGTATGAGATGTATCTTAACAAAAATGTGCTTTTAACAAATACTTTGTTTTGCAAAGTGAATACTAGTATTCAATAGAAAATATATGAGTAAAACATAATGTTCGATATCACATTTTTCATTACAAAGTGACAATTAACTATGGGACAATGTTTATATTTTTACCTTATTTTTTCAATTTTACTCATTATAATTAAAATTTGCTGTTCACTTATGGCAACAGAGTCATTTCTTTGCTATTAAGTTGGAAATTGGTCTTATTAAATTTATGCATGTCTTTAGAATTGTAATTATCTATGCTTTTATTACTTTAAGCATCTTCAAAAAAAGTTGAAAGGGGGTTTGTGATAAAGCTTTTAGCTGTTTATGTACTTTGTTTGTTTTTTGGTCACACACAGCTGCACTTAGGGGTTGTTACTTAGGGGTCTGCACTCAGAAATTATTTCTGGCATGCTCAAAGGATCATATGGGATACCAGGGATCGAACCCAGTTAGGCCTCATGCAAGGCAAATGCTCTACCCTCTGTGCTGTCACTCCAGCCCCTGTTTGTGTACTTTCTGTACTCTGTTGTGTAGCACATTAGTATCAATATTTCATTTCTTTTTATAATGGCTTGATAAGTATAAGGACTATGGATCTTTTGGATTAAGATCTTAGAAAATAATTACAATTAAGACATTGCCAAGTGTGTTAGATATTGAGTATCTAATATCCCTGTATCACTTAGGTTTTATGTACTTATCAAAAGGTAACTTAAAAATGGGCAAAATGGTAGCTATCATACTTGTGAAATTATAGAAAAATGGGTGCATATTGATACATCCATCAGTATCTTATTTATGTGTAGAATCTTAACAGAAAAACATAAGTAGACTGAAATAGTTTAAATAGAGAGGGTTTGAAAAATAGTGACAATCTATTTGACTGATGGTGTTTTCTGTGTCTAAGTAATATGGCAACTTTTCCCAAAAGTCCTTTAATAAAGAATTTTATTGTTGTAGTAGTAGTAGTAGTAGTAGTAGTAGTAGTAGTAGTAGTAGTAGTAGTAGTAGTAGTATTTTGTGTGTTTGGTTGGTGCCACACCTAGCAATGCTCAATGATTTTTTTTTACTGTGTGCTTGAAATCACTCTGGTCAGGTATCCAATTATAAAGCTTCAAGTCCTTTATAATTCTTTGTTTTTTTCCTTTTTCCTCTTATAACAAGTTTAAAAAACTGATGTCTTAATTGTTTACTACTTTTACACACTATGCTAGTGAGGAATTAAAGTAATAACTATTACTCTAATACCTTCATTAATGATTAATTCAGTTCTTAAATGCACAGGAACTCTAGAGTTTAAGTAGTTTGGTGTCTATGAGCAAATAGGACAGACTGTAAAATTCTATTAGCCCTCAACAAACCCATCTGGAATAACAGGACTTTTCATAATTGTTGAGAAGTTTTTATCCTTCAGATCAATATGGTAACATTTAAAATGGAAAATATATATCTCTTGACTTGATGTTTTTGATATGAATCAGGAAAAATTATATTGTGACTACTAATTGGCTAACCTATGGTTTAAAAACAAATATACTCATTATTATTTTTTATTTTTTAAAGAGGAATAGATCAGAGACAAACCAAAGGTTAATTTCTTAAGGTTATTGCTGCCAGCTTTAGCAGCATATGATGTCGGATCTTTTATATACATTTTTCATAAAGGAAAAATCAGGTTGTGAATTCTTGTTTTTAAAAAAGCTTAAACCATGTATCAAGTTTTTGGTCCAAATTGTTTAGGGTAAGTTAAACTTAAATTGCATTCTCTTAATCAATATGAGTGTATAAGCATAGTTATGTTGAAATAAAGCTTTAGAAAGCCAAAAATAAAAAAGAGAATTATATAGGGTAAAGGCATTGGAGAATTGCTCTATGACTAAGAAAATTAAGTAAATTTGAAGATGCAGATACAATGGAGTTTTCTAGGCTCATATGGAACACCGTATTATATTTTATTTTATTGTTTGGGCTTTGGATGTTTCTTTTTCCACATCATTCCTATATCTATCATGCGAATTATATCTTTATGGTCACACAACATTCCTATGAAGTTGACAGGGTCTTGTCAATATTTCCTCCTGATTAAGTAAGAGATCTGAGCTTCCTAAGACTACAGAGAGTAGGAAGCATCATAAAACTGAGATATGACTGTTTTTCTTTCAAAGTTTCTGTAAGAAACCATTATAAACTTGCATCAAGCAGAACTTTATTATCTATTGTTGGAAACAGGAGTTTTCTACTAGCTAAAATTAAATATTAGATTTTTGCTTCTGAGTGTGTTTTTGGTTCTTGGGCTAACTGAGTTTCCTCTTTTGGTAAAGCTAGTGTGCACGTGACTTATGTGAAGAAAAGGAAAATATTGACTCACTTGGGTGACCTACTAAGTGATTAGGAAAATCTAGGACTGTTAAAAGTCTGCTATGTGTTCCTGCATATGTGTTCCTGTACTGACCCCATGTCTCACCAGCCTCACTAGGTAGCTGCAAAGCTGCCCTGAAAATCTACCTTTTCTGCACAGCATGGAAGATGATCTCAGCCTTCAGAATCCTTTGGGGAGAAACCGTCAGGAGAGAGCGAGGAATTGTTCTTTGCGGGAAAGAAAAGTCCTTTCTAAGAAAAATCCAATAGACTATAGTAAAACAGTTTAATTTGGAGAGAGAGAGAGAGAGAGAGAGAGAGAGAGAGAGAGAGAGAGAGAGAGAGAGAGAGAGAGAGAGAGAGAGAGAGACGGACAGAGAGAGACACACACGGACAGAGAGAGACACACACTGACAGACAGACAGATGGACAGGCAGGCAGGCAGGCAGGCAGGCAGGCAGACAGGCAGACATATGGACAAAGACAGAGACAGAAACAAAGAAAGACATTGATTGAAAATTTTCCCCCGATCTACCTTCACATAGGACTTTCTATCTAGGTAAAAGTCCCTTATAATGTTGTAAAATATAGCTTGAATCTTTTGGTGTTCACCTTCATGTCCCTATCACAGCACTTTTTACCTTTTGGAACTTGTCTCTGGAATAGAGTTTATACTTTTCTGGTCTTGTGCCTGCACCAGTTAGCGACTTATCAGATCCTAGATCTTGTGTTCTCATAGTTTATTGGGCAATAGTGCTCTTAACAGTTTAGGGATAGTGAACGAGTTGCTCCTTCAAATCCTATATTGGTTTTATTGTTTTTATGAACATATTGTCAGGGAGAATCCCTATCTAAGAGCCTGTTACACCGGATTTCTTTATATGTACTGGCTGTTAACTGTCTTTTATTCTGGAGTCTAAACTTATTCTGACATTTACAACTTCCTTCTCCAAGTTCACGGTTGCAGATAGCCTCACATTTCCCTTTAGAGCCTCTAAAGGCAGCACTAACTTTAATTCATAGGTAAGCAAAAATTTGAGTGTGATTCCTTCAACCAATTTCTGGATAATCACAATTCAATCTGAACATCTTTGGACTCAGCTAAAAATTATGTTCATAAATTACTTTCTTGTGCATGAGTTTCTATAAATATTTTGTGAACAACTATTAATGTTGTGATTTTCAGTGTTCTAGGAACTTCTAAGTAAGTTGAGTACCTTTTAAATGATATGGGTTTTATTATATTGTAGGTGTAAATAGAGAGCTTTTCAGTATATCTAAACTCCTTTTTCACTTACTTATGTTGTTTTGGGCCATTTCTGCCAATGCCCAGAGGTACCATGTATGATAGCTGAAGATCAAACTGAGGTCAGCTGCATTAAGTTATTTGTAGCATAGACAATCCCTATATTATCTCCACAATCCCTACATTATTCTTTTTAATCAGAATACTTTGCAAAATGTTAGGAATTTTAATGTAAAGGAAATAATGTTGCTTAATCTGGAAGTGGTTTAGGAGTTGGTAGAGAGAATTTTTCTTTTTCTACTACAGAAATCTAGCAACTAAGAGGTAGAGTAGGTAGGGTACTTGTCTAACAAGAGGCCAAATAAAGTTCAAGTAAAGTTCTGACATTCAATATGCCACATCTCCATCACTTCCGGGGTGCAAATCCTGATTACAGAGCCAGGAGTAATTCCTGAGTATTGTGAAGCCCTGCTCCAAACAAGCAAGAGATAAAGAAATGTTATATCTAAAAGATCTTTTGAACTCTAAGTGAAATTTAAAAAGTGAATTTTTTATATGGATGATAGATACACATTACTCAATAATGTAGAACAATAATCTACCTAATTAAAATTTTAGTTGTGATTTAAAACAAATAGATCTGACCTCATTTTTCATTTCCATTTTTAAAAATATAATGCACTTGGCTTAAAAATCATTTTGTCGGGCCCGGAGAGATAGCACAGCGGTGTTTGCCTTGCAAGCAGCCGATCCAGGACCAAAGGTGGTTGGTTCGAATCCCGGTGTCCCATATGGTCCCCTGAGCCTGCCAGGAGCTATTTCTGAGCAGACAGCCAGGAGTAACCCCTGAGCACCGCCGGGTGTGACCCAAAAAACCAAAAAAAAAAAAAAATCATTTTGTCCAATATATTTCTATGCTTTTCCTGAACCCAGGAAATAATAAATTAGTGGCTTACAGGAGACTGGCAGCTTGAGTTATTTTTCTTGATATCCAAATTATTGAAAATTGAAGGAGACAGATATCTATCATTGGGACTACAAATCAAATAGAACTTTATGAAGCTAACTACAACATAGAAGAGACAGCACCTTTTTGTTTATTTGTTTATTTCTTTGGGAGCCATACCTTTCAGCAATTCCTGTCTCTGCACAGAAATCACTCCCAGCAGGAGTGATTATTGTCTCCTGTTGGCAGTATTCAAACAAACACCCTACCACTGTGCCACTTTGGACCCAAGACACCACCCTTTTTAAACAATAAAGAAATATTTTAAAATCTCAAAGCAGCCAGATTGATGTTTGGATCAGGTTTCACCCAGTGGGAAGTGCTGAGCCAATAGTTATTTTATGCCTCATACTCTCTCCTTGTCAGCACATTTGAACTTTTTAGTAATTAGATTTGAATGTTGGAAAATTGATGTAAATTGTGCTGAAAGGACATTGTATTACAGACATTTATAGGTCTCTATTTCTTGCATTGATGAGTCTTGAAGTCCCATGTCCCTGAGAATCATAATTTTAAGTTCAAATTCTTAAATCGTGGTTTAATAAATATGGTGAAATATCATTTGTTGATATAAGGAAAAAGAATTTCTCAATTCAATGTATATATGTTTAAACATAACTTTGGAATGGATTAAGAAAGTAACTAATGCTTGAGAACTATTGCTAAAGTAGACATGTTCTAAAAGGGAAGAATATATATAACTCTTTCAAAAAATGGTCTCAATTCATGGTAATAGATTTTAAAAGTAATATTGACCATTTTAAATCAACAGAGGCAATTGTGTTAAACATTAGTCATGCAAATGGACATTCTGGTCCTAAATCACAACCTGATAAGGAATCCTTAAAATTTACTAATGAAAGGATAAAATTAACTGAATAATAGTTAAGAATGATGAATGTTGACAGATAATTATGAACAACAAAAATAGGTACAGTGATGTGATATAGTAATAGAGCCTATATGTCAAGTAAAGTTTTATTCTAGGACACTAAAATACCACCAATAGAAAACAATTATACTAAAAGAATAATATTTATTAAAATTAATATACATAATTAAAAACATTATAAGCTAAAGTACAATGAAAGGATCCACTGTTATATATTGACATTGAGAAAAATATTATTTACTGAAAATTAAAAGCATTTAGCAGAAAAGTTTGATCTCAGTCTATAATAAAGGTAAAATAAAATTTCAACATATTTGAACCTTTTCCAAAGAAAATTATATTGGAGATGGATTAATAGAACTTTTATAAGGCATTTGCTTTACATGCAGCCAACCCAGGTTCTATCCCAGGCATAACATATGGTCCCTTGAGTCTGCCAGGAGTGATTTCTGAACTCAGAACCAGGAATAACCCCTGAGCACCACTGGATGTGGCCTCAAAACAAAACAAAACAAAGCAAAAAGAAAATTATATGTGCATTCAATGTAACAAATTAAAATTTATTTAGACCTAAAGCTATAGAGTCAAATCAATATATCAGCACAACTGTACTATGTGTATTACATTTTATATGTAATTAGAACAATTGCACTTTAATGATATAAGATTTTTGTTTAATATAAATTATTAAAGAGTTAAGACAAGAAAAATCTTACGTTATATAATGATATTTATCTCTTGCTGTATTCCATATCTTTCCTGTCATGGATATTTTTAGATTGTTGATGACTATATTTAACATAGTGTCCAGTATAATTTTCCTTAGCCTTATAATTTTTCAATAGCAAAACTGTTTCTTATAATATTGAATAGGTATTTAGTGATAAGTTTATAACTTTCCTTTTATATTTGTAATCAAATTGCATAAATAAATATATTAAAATAAAAAGAAAGAAATAATAAAACAATATAATGACTACTTGATTGGCAAAAATAAAACTATCCAACCAAAAAAATGCTGTTAAAAATTGAGGCAAAAAATGGAAGCAAATTAGAAAGTATGATGTAAAGAAAACAACTAATTTATATAATATGTCTTCATTTTATGAGCTGTTTTGCAGTGTGAGGGAAGATTTTGGGTTTAAGAGCTAGACTTGCCATGCTGAATGACTACAACCCCCTAATTCTCTGCTCTGAAGATCTTGTATAATGGATCAAACCAGGGTTGACCATATATAAGTCCTGAAATAAACTTACATCTGTTTTCTGTTCTTTTGTTCATTATTTATTATTTTGTGACATTCCATAAATAATTTAACTTTCCAGATCCCATTATACACTTTTTTTTTTGTTTTTTGGGACTCCAGGGGTTGAACCCCAGGTCCCTCCTGGGTCACCCGCATGCAAGGCAAACACACTACTGCTGCACTAATCTTCGGCACCTATAAACTTGTTTTAAAAGAGGAATATATTGATATATTGTAGACAGTCTATAAAAATGTTCAAATGTCATGTCAAATAATATAATAACATAATATTGTCCAAGAGACATCCTTATTTGCACAAAGTACATATTTTACTCCACAAATATATACTTTTATATTTTACTCCCAAATACACATGCACTTGAATATATAACTTAAACATGCAATTTGAATGCATATGATGTTAAAATAATTATAGAATGTAGCTGTATAATTTTGGATAGTGATGAGAGGAAAAATCATTCACATTAAAAAGCTAATTTTCATTCATGATATTCCCTACTGTCCAGATTTCAAAGTAATTTAATTCCCAGTAACCCTTTGGCTTCACCAAATATAGTTTTGTAGAAGTATAAAATAGACCATCTGAGCAAAAGAACTCTTGGAATTCAGCAAAGCTTGAAGAAGGCTATTATTTGCATAGGCTAAATAGAATTGGCTTCTTGGCAATCCAAGTACCCAAAAGAATAGTCTTCTGACTCATTTTAGGGCTGTACATTTTCGAATTTAAAAGTTCAAGTTATGAAAAGAATTCACAGGCTACATATTTTACAGTAAGAGTTTAAAAATTAACCTTTACAGAATGAACTATAAACATCAAAACTGGCAACAACTAAAAGCAGAATGGCATGGACTGCATTCAGTGTTGTAGGGAGTAAATATAATCTTACTTTCCAAGTTTGGTCAAAACAATCCCATTAAAATACTGTAACTAATGACAGTTTTAATAAAATATATTGAATCCCCATGAGAAACAGTTTAAAAAACTTGTTTATGGTTAAGTTTCAGTCATACCATGTTTCAACAACCACAACTTCACCAATGTTCATTTTCTAAAACCACATTCTCTAGTTCCTCTCTTCCAATTTTTCTCTGTGGTAGACACTTCTCTCTTCCTCTATCTCTTTTTTTCTCTCTACCTCTCACTTTCTTTATCTCACTCTTTCACTCTCTCTCTCTCCCCTTTGTTTTCCTTTTCGGTAATGTTTTCAATACTGTTAAAAAGGAGTATTGTACATATCAGTATACTACCTTACAACCCCCAATTCTTGTTCATACTGATTATTAACAAATATTGTTTTCATAGTTGTCCTTTATCCTAACTACACCATCCCTCTTTTCTATTATCATTAGATATTATTTGCCTATTATGCTTTCAATATATATTCCAAAATAAATCTGATCATTGTATTCCCTTCTCTCTCCCTCTGACTCATTTTACTTTGTATTGATACTCTCCATGTGTGTTTCTGTATAAGCACATTCCATTACTCTATTTTGCTAACAGTCACATAGTGTTCCATTATGTAGACATAGAACCACATTTTTATCATAAAGACCACTTCTTTATCCACATCTATTCTTAAAAACTTGGGTTGTTTTCAGATTCTAGCTATTGTGAATAGCAATGCAATGAAAGTAAAAGTGCAGATGTCTTTTCTGAATTGATTTTCTGGGGGCACCTAGATTAAGTTCCTAAAGAGATATTTCAGCATCATATAAGTGCTATATTTCTAGATTATTGTGGAATGTCCATATTGTTTTGCAATAAGGCTGGACAATCAACATTTCACCAGTAGTTAATGAGATTCCTCTTACTCCCTACTTCAACATCAGCACAGGGCTGTTCTCATTCTTTTTAATGTGGTCAGTCTTGTATTATGAGATGATTCTTCAGTAATGCATCTTTTTGATAATGCTATGGAGCATTTTTCATGTATCTTTGACCTACATGTTTCTTTTTTTAAGGAAATTTTTTATCCCAATTTTTTACAGGGTTGGATGTTATTTTTCTTGCTAAGTTCTACTAGGGCCTAATATACCTTAGATCAGGGATCTCAAACTCAATTTACCTGGGGGCCACAGGAGGCAAAGGTGGGCTGAGGCAGGGTCGCATAAGGGATTTCACCAAAAAAAACGTCCTCAAAAGTCATTATTAAAAGTTTTAATTATTTCTTCTGAACATGAATAGAACATTGAGTGAAGATGATGAACAGTTCTTCTGAACATGGCATCTTTTGGCTGTTCCTTGCTGCCAGAGACTTGACAGCGCTTCTTCTCACAAATCTGAACCACATTTGGCTTTAGAGAGGAAGAAGTATGGCTGAAAGATGATCATCATTAAATCTAGACCTGTACTTTGACTTATTGAAGTTCAATGTGGAGAATAACTTTTCACACAAATATGTGCTCCCAAAAAGGCACATGGTGCACTTGACCATTCGGGAAAGCTCAGGGAAGCTGGAAGGCAATTCTCTCAAAAATTGCCCATGCATGTCTGCTTTTCCACTAATCTCCCTGAACTTGGCTTTATGATCAGAATTGCATTGCAGGTCAATGAGCTCCGTTTGAAGTACAGGAGGGGCATCTTGCACATCAAAGGAAAAGGGGTCCAAAAAAATTGGAAAGTGACTCTGTGCTTTTTGAAGTCTGCAAATCTGTGATCAAATTTCTTCTCTAGCTTAAAAATAGCATCAACATATTTCTCACCACTGAATGGTATGCCTGCATCCACAAGTTACTTGTATGCTGGGAAATGGCAAAGGTTTGTCTGAGAGAGCTGGGATTTCCATAACACGTTGTCATAGGCAGCACTGATAAGCTCCCTGGGCCTTGTAACATCTTGTTTAGTACATTCAGCTTATGTGTGATGTCAACAAGAAAAGCTAAGTCCATGAGCCATTTGTGATCACTCAACTCAGAAACAGCATTCCCATCCTTCTCTATGAAGGCTTTCACTTCTTCTTTCAACTCAAAAACTGTTTTCAGGACATTTCCCCTGCTGAGCCAACATACCTCGGTGAAATAGAGCACATCTCCATATTCTGACTCCATTTCCTCTAAAAAAGCACAGAACCTCCTGTGCTTTAAGCCTCTGGATCTGATTTGGTTGATGCATTTCACAACAACAGATATCACATTGTCACATGGCAGGCATTTACTGCAAAGGGCCTGCTAATGGATAATGCAGTGAAGAGCAATGGCCTTCTCTACAGGTCCTCCTCTTCAAGTTTTTTTTTGAACAAATGCCATCAGTCCACTTTTCCTCCCTGTCATCGATGGCACTCCATCAGTTATTATTACAACAAACCTCTTCCATGGCATGGCAAACCTGCATTCTCAATGGCATCACACAGCTGCCGAAATATCTCATTAGTGGTGGTCTGGCAATGCATTGGAATTATTGTGAGCAGTTCCTCTGTCAATTCAAAATTGCAATCAACACCATGGACATAAATTGTGAGCTGTGCAGTGTCTGTTATATCTGTGCCCTTGTCAAGAGCAACTGAGTATGCATTTGGCTTTCTCTCACAGTTGATGATAAATGTCACTTGACATACCAGAAATGCGCTCTGCCACAGTGTTGGCAGAAAGACTGATTTTGTTAAAATGACCTTACTTTTCCACACAGATAATACTTGCAGCCTGTAACATGCATTTTTTAACAAACTCTCCTTCTGTGAATGGTTTCCCTCCCTTAGCAATCATCTCACTAACCATGTAACAAGCTTCGACTGATGCAACATTCTCTTTGGTTGCTTTCTTGAAGAAATTTTGTTGTCTCATTAGACATGCTTTAAGACTGGAAATCCACTTGGCTCTCTCATTTCCTTGATATTTTGCACATTCCTCAGCATTTTTAATTGAATAATGGCATTTCAAGTTGTATTCCTTGTGCACTGCAACTTTCTCTGAGCAAATAAGATATGTGGGGATGCCCTGTGCTCAACAAAGAAATACTGCGTCTCCCACTTTTCCTGAAATTGTCTGTGCTCGTCATCAATCTTTCTCTTCACTGCAGGCTTTGACGAAGTCATGATGAAGATATGACAAAATCTAATTCTGTAATAAACTTCTCTCCCTTAGGCCTCCGATAATGCAAGGGACAGTGGGCAAGAGCAGCCGAAATGACGTCTGCACCAGGTGCAAAGTATTCGCGATTATTCACTTACCAAATCTTCACAATTAAAGATAGCATTAGTTAGAAAAAAATTGCAAAAATTCGCATTAAACATTTATATACCCTGAACGGAACTTCTCGGGGTATGCATATGTTTAATGCGATTTTTTTCTTACTAATGCGATTTTTATTGCGATTACTCATAAGCGAATAATCGAATACTGTGATATTTGAAGGCTGGCCTTGGACCACAAAATGTTATACGGAGGGCAAACAGCCCGCAGGCCGCGAGTTTGAGACCCCTGCTTTAGATATTATCCACTTATCAGATATTTAGAGAGTAAAATATTTTATTCCATGATTAGTCTTTGCATTTGGGTCATCATTTTCTTCAAAGTCTAGAAACTTATTAATCAAGTGTAGTTCTATCAATATATTTTGCTACCACATAATTTGTCAGTGTTGTTTTATTTTTTCTAGAAGATATCTTTAGCATCAATGTTATGAAGGTGTCTCATTGCATTTCTTTCTTTTTTAAATTTAAATTTCCAAATCTGCTGTCAAGTTATTTTATCCACTATTTATTTTACTTTATTCATAGTATTACAAAGAAATCTAAATAAATATTTATTTAATAGCATGTATCTGATCATTATAACCAGCTGCACTATTTGAAAAGGCTTTTCTTTCTCATATCAAATCAAGTTTGATTCCCAGTGTCCTTTATGGTTCTTAGAACGGCTAGTAATGATTCCTAAAAATTGCAATGCATATCCCAAAACACAAACGAGAAGAAGAGTCCCCAAAATGAAAAATCAAGATAGAAAAGAAAGGTGTATATATATATGTGTGTGTGTATATTATATTTACATATATTATATATTGTATATATTATATTTATAAATATATATGTATACATATGTACATATAAATATATACATATATATATATTTGGATTTTTAGCCACATGCGGTGAGCTCAGGGGTTTCTCATGACTATGTGCTCAGAAATCACTCCAGGTTTGGAGGACCTTGTAGGATACCAGGGATCGAACCACGGTCCACCCTAGGCTAATGCAGGGAAGGCAGACACCTTACCGCTTGCACTACCACTCCTGTCCCAGAAAAAAAAATTTTTTAAATTTCATTATTTTGAAAGTGGGATTACGTTTACATGAGTAGCACCAATGGCATATCTGGAAGTTCTACAGGGGTCCTTATGGTATAGTAAAACATACCACACCCATTCTCTCTCTCTCTCTCTCTCTCTCTCTCTCTCTCTCTCTCTCTCTCTCTCTCTCTCTCACACACACACACACACACACACACACACACACACACACATATTGAAAATATCTGTTGCTTTGAGCTTTCTTCCTACATTTTTTAAATCTACTGCATGTAAGAAGACACTCTAAACAGATAAAAACAGTGTTTATATTTCCCAAAGAACTATAATAACCAGAAGTATGGAATTTTCTGATTAATTACTTTCTATGTGATACACAAGTTTAACTATCACATATAATGTTTGTATAATTTTATTATATTCCCAGGAAGGATAACATAGAGTGAGCAACAAAACATTTGTTTAGAAATAGCTATCTCTAAATGCAACTTTTACAAGATAAATAGAACGTACAAAGTTTTATGAGAAGAAAGAGAAGGTAAATTTTAAACTATGGCTTTGCATACTTAGAAACTGCATTTTCCCTCTAGATATTTAAGTATACATTATGTTCTTTTGTTCTTTTTCTAACCAGAAATTCAAAATAATGTTTGAAAGAAACCTCAGAAATTTATATTTTTCATTAAATTTATTTTTTTATTTATTAATTAAAATATATATTTCAGGACTGGAGTGATAGCACAGTGGGTTTGCCTTGCAACCAGCCAAACTGGGTTCGATTCCTGGTTTCTCATATGGTCTCTAGAGCCTGCCAGAGAGATTTCTGAGCGCAAAGCCAGGAATAACCCTTGAGCACCAGCGAATGTGGCCCAAAAACTAAAACCAAACCAAAACAACAACAACCAAAGTCTATTTCAAATATCTAATGAGATAGAACCTCCTTATCTTATATTGGCAGGTACTAAGATGAGACATGTAGAGAATCGTATTCACAATCTATCACTGACTGTAGCTACCTTTGTGATCTTGGAGAAACATGCTGTTTGGACTTGATTTAGAATAAGAGTTTGCATAAGTCACAGTGTATCCAGCATAACAAGCAATGCTGTATCCAGAAGCAAATTAGGCAGTTGGTACTCCAATGCAACAATTATTTACCTCTTCTTCTAAATTACTTATCATTCTTTTGCCTAGTTGTTTACAGCTTTATACAAGTAAGCTTTATTATCCAATACTTTTCCATCCTAACCTTGTTGTAAAAGTCTTTCTGTCTGGATATGCTAAATGCTCTCTTGATTGAGATTAACATTTGTTTTTTGTTTTTTTTTTGGTTTTTTGGGCCACACCCGTTTGACGCTCAGGGGTTACTCCTGGCTATGTGCTCAGAAATCGCCCCTGGCTTGGAGGGACCATATGGGACGCCGGGCGATCGAACCGCGGTCCTTCCTTGGCTAGCGCTTGCAAGGCAGACACCTTACCTCCAGCGCCACCTACCCGGCCCCAACATTTGTTTTTTAATGACCTGTATTATTCCATAGACATAACCTTTTGGGCTGTACAACTGGATGCAGATAGTTTTTTAACCATTATTGAAAATTGCCATTTATTTTTAATATCAGTGAATTTTCCTGTGAAAATTGCCATTTTGGATATGTAAATGCATGTCTTTTTGGAGAGGAATTTGAGATTTATATAAACGAGGGACATTTAATATTATTTGGCAATAGCCACATTTATTGGTTTTATTGAAATACATTTATTTTCTATTTTTGAGTAATTACGTTTATTTAGCACTACGAATTTGGGATCTGATATATTCTTTTTTTTTTTTTTTTTTTTTTTGGTTTTTGGTTTTTGGGCCACACCCGGCAGTGCTCAGGGGTTACTCCTGGCTGTCTGCTCAGAAATAGCTCCTGGCAGGCACAGGGTACCATATGGGACACCGGGAATTGAACCAACCACCTTTGGTCCTGGATCAGCTGCTTGCAAGGCAAACGCCGCTGTGCTATCTCTCTGGGCCCCTGATATATTCTTAGATATTAAAGAGATAGATTATTTTGGTTAAAATCAAGTCTTGGAATATATTATCCGAGATATAAAAAAGAAAATTTCAAATAAATTATTATATGTATCAGAACTTATTTAGCTATATATATTTGTTTTGATTTGATTTTGCTGTTATAAACTTAATGGTATTGAGCGGTGATTGTTTCTGGCTTGCTCCCCCTACTGGTGCTGAGGACTGTATGCACAACAAGGGAGAAAAATGGGCTCTGGCATATAAAATCAGCACTCAATCCTTTGAGATAGCATTGGAGTTTTTTTCTTTGTTTGTTTATTTGGTTTTTGGCTTTTGGTTTTTGGACCACACCCAGTGACACATAGGGGTGTTACTCCTGGTGTGTGCTCAGAAATTGCTCCTGGCTTGGGGGACCCTATGAGATGCCAGGGAATCGAACTGAGGTCCCTTCTGGGTCACCACCTTGCAAGGCAAACGCCCTACAGCTGTGCCATCATATTGGCTTCTGAGCTATCTTTTAAATTAATTCTTTTATTTTACATATCACTAATTTAGGTATCATGGTTATTAAAATATTAATTCATATTATTTTATAACTGATACTTATACAGCAGTCAACTGTTTATCTGGCTGTATACTGTAATAATAAAAATAATAAAAAATTTAATTCCAGAAAATATCTTTTTAAACTATATTGATTGATTGCTTGGTTTTTGTGCCACACCCAGTGACTCTCAAGGGTCACTCCTGGCTCTGCACTGAGAAATCGCCCCTGGCAGGCTGGGGTACCATATGGAATGTGGGGAATCGAACTGGGTCTCTCCCAGGTCGACAGTATATAAGGCAAACACCCTACTGCTGTGATATCTCTCTGGCCACAGAAAATAACTTTAGATAAAAACAAAATCTATAAGGTTCTGGAGAGATAGTGGAAAGACAGATTCAGTCCCTTGAATCCCATTTGGTCCTAAGTGATCTTTAAGCACAAGTAGCCAGGAGTAAGTCCTGAAAACAGATAGGTTTAATCTCCCCCCAAAAATTTAAACTGAAATTTGAGTAGGTAAGTGGCCCTGAAAGCCACAAAGCTTCCTTCATATTAACTTTAGTTAGATTTATTCATAGAAATTGTTTTATTATCCTGGCCTTATAGATGAGCTGAAGCTTAAAAAATGGTTAAATATTCAATAACAATGACAAAAGCCTATGAACTCAGGCCCAGTGAACTCCAGTGTATACACTCTGAAATCATATTTTTTCACATTAAATTTGCCCTTCAGAAAGTTATATGAGCATAACTATTTAATACATTGAATTGAAATTCTTCTAGATTACTGAGCCCCAAATTTCCTCCTGCACACACATATACATGTATAAAAACAATCACACACAAATATACATACACTTTGGATTAGATTTTTAATTTTAGCTGTCTTAATAGTAGACTATTCTCTTTGTAGTTAAAAATATATATTTTAATGGTTAATATTATACTTGATTTTATGTGAACTTGTTATTTGCATTTTTTACAGGTTTTACCTAGATTCTCATCTGAATATCTCTTTTCCTGTTTTGATTATTATGTTTTGTGTTATAGCAATCTATATTTAATTCAGTTTGTTTCTTTTTTTAAGTAAAAACAAATTGCAGAGGTACTAAGGAAGGTGAGAGATAAGAAAGAAAGAAACTATGAGGGAGGCAGATGGAGAGATGAGTAATGTGCTCAAGAGAGAATGTGAGGGGATAGAGAGATAGCATGGAGGTAAGGTGTTTGCCTTTCATGCAGAAGCATGGTGGTTTAAATCCCGGCATCTCATATGGTCCCCTGAGCCTGTCAGGAGTGATTTCTGAGCTTAAAGCCAGGAGTAATCCCTGAGCGCTGCGGGGTGTCACCCAAAAACCAAAAACCAAAAAAAAAAAAAAGAGAGAGAGAGAGAGAGAGAGAGAGATGGAGAGAGAATGTGGGCTTCTTCAAAGATGGAGAAAAACTTGGTACAAAATCTAGCTTTAAAATAAGAAATTCTACATCTCAAGAGAGGAGAATGGGGCAACATATAGTAGTCATGCACCATATACCCAGCAAGACACTTTCCTAAATCATTGTTTTTAAATGGCATTTTCATTTTCTATGAAAAGTTCCTCTTCCTCTTCATTTATTAAAATATGCTAGGATATTTTGTGTGTTATATTAATATATATTTTTCTTAATAATTATAAACATCATTTGCCAGTGTCCTAACATTATAATGATCAATATTAATTCAATAAGTATAACATAGAATTAATAGAATTACAATATAATGCAATGATTATTTTATTTTTTTAAAAAGGCATTAACCTTTTAATATATAAGGGCCTCATTTTTAGTTATTAGTTTTGTTTTGTTTTATTCCTATAAAACTTGTTAAATTTTAATTATTGCATTGATTTTAGTATATTTATTTTCAAGTTATATCTAACATAATCCTCCTTGTAGAGCTATTGTTATTCAGTCTTTATTTTTTGATAGAAGAGCAAATATGCAAATATATTTTATATTGAAGTTACTTAATAAAATATAAGTACAACAGTTTTGATCATATGTAAATAGAAAGATTTTCTAAGTAAATGAGTGTATAAAAAGATATAACAAAATTCTATTTGCAAAATACATCTAAGGATTTTTCTGTTTTATAACCAATGTAATCTGTCATTTAATTACCATATACGCAAATATACACTTTTAAAGTAAGTTTTCCTATTTTGTGTTGCCAATACAAAAACTCTAATGTTTTTTCATGAACGTCATTTTCAATGTGGGTAACATTAATGGCACACATGATTGATGGCATTTTAATTTAAAATCTAAGAATCCCTTTCCCTAATAATCACACTAAACTGGTTACCAATATGTGCAAAAATTTTCAGAACATTAGAGTCAACCAATGTCTCAGGTATAAATGATATAAATTGTCAAATTTCAAAAATAACTGAAGATGAATTAATAGCTGCTGCAATAATAAGTTTATTGTATTCTCTCCCCCCAAATTTAATGGTAATGTTCAAAGCAAAACATCAACTGAGACTCAGAGGTTCATTTTTTTTAATATAATTTTTATTTTGATCATAGTGGCTTACATATTGTTGACAATAATACTTTAGGTACATATTTACATAAAATCAGGGGGGATTCCCATCACCAATTTGTCCTCCCTATACCTCCGTTTTCGTCCTACCTCCCATATCCTCTTCCCTCACCCCGGGGCTGCTAGAATATGTGGTCCCCTCTGTACCTAGCCTACTACTTAGTAGTCTTGCACCTGTTTGGTCTTGGTGCCTCCCTTATTTCCCCCTCTAACTGGGAGGCAGGACTAGCTAGTTCAAGTTACATGGTTTTGTTTGAAGAAGAGAAAAGTAATAAACTGGGGTAAAAGTCTAATACACCAAAAATGGGCGGAATCCTTCTAGAGGTTCTCATTATTGGTTTGAGAGACGAAGGAGAAACACTCCACCAGTACAAAAAAAAAAAAAGTGTCAAATATCCTGTGAGGACTCCAACAATAACGATAAGCACCACAAAAAAAAAAAAAAAAAAAGCCATAGTCTTGAGATAAGAAACATGGCAGAGCACATAAAGAAAAGAAGAGAAAAAAATAAGTATAAATGGGGGCAACAACTTCAATAACCACACCAAAACAAAGAAATTGACCAAAAATAAATAGGTAAATAAAAAAAGTAAATGAAGATAAAAACATAATATATAAAAATTAAACAATGTTTTGTGCTTTTTGCTTTTTTTTTCCCTCCTGCCCTGGCATAGTAAATATTGTGGTCATTCGAAAAGGAATTCAGGTGGCCTAAGAGATATGGGGTTTCTCCACCCTTGGAGTATATTGTTATGGGATTAACTATAGACTCTGTTCAGGATCATTTACTCTTCCAGTGGTGCTTTCGTGGTGTTTGGAAGACTTCTGCTCCATCCTGGTTGATAAAATCAGACCTCAGAGGTTCATTCTTATAGAACAGTTTATATAGTGCAAAAGAAATAATTTTTACATTTCCCAATTATTGATTAAAAAATCAAATATTGTTTTTGTTAGGGTATTGGTCAAACCTCAGAAACAATTTTATGTTTTAATAAAAATTCACAGATGCATAAACAAAAAGTGACCTGGGTCAAGTTTGCCATAAGTTATTTTAAGCTTTGTTTTTATATCCAAACTGGTTTTGTCTGCTGAGGGAATTTTCAGGGCCATTTAAAGAAAATTCAATATGCTAAGTGAGAGGTATTTCAATTTTGCTTTCAAAGCAATAGCAAGGGACATTTATTTATTTATTTATTTTTCTTTAACTTGCTCTCAGCTGGAAAAAATAGTACACTCTATTTGTCATGCATAGAGTTTATTAATAGACTGCCAAAATATTGTGAGGGAATTGACTTTTCAGCAAAATATATTATAGGACAGTTGCATTTTTAGTTGAGACATGTCTCATAGTGAGTGATTAATTAAACATTTTTGCAATATAGTTCTCACAAATCTTGAATCCTCCTCTTCAGTTCTGGGTAATGGATTCTATTCTTACATATTCTAAATGGTATATAGTAAACTCAAGTTCCTTGTTTTGTCATCATTGTTGCTGCTTATTTAAACATAAGTTTTAGTTATGTTTTTAGTCCTGAGGCAATAGTTGATAATTTATTAATATGTGGAATTTGTTTCACTGAACACAATAAAATACTAAATATAGAAATAATAAGTCTAATATATTTTATTGTACAATGAATTTGGTATTTTTTTCAGTAGCAACAATGAATTTATACTTCCATTTCATGGAAAGATGATATTCTTGTCAGATATTAATGTGTATTTACATAGTTTATATATAATTTATTATAATCAATTAATTAGATCAATTGTTTAAAAGTATAAGGACAATTAAGTTTATTTATTCTATTTTATGGCAAGATGATATTCTTGTTAGATATTAATGTGTATTTACATAGCTTATATATAATTTATTATATTTAATTAAATTAGATCAATTGTTCAAAAGTTAAGGACAATTAAGGTTATATGCCTACATTTATCTAAACTAAAGTATTTCTATACTTATCCATTTATTTTCAGAAAGCAATCTTAGACCCAATAATAAACTCTGGATCATCTCCCTTTCATATCTGATAGGGAGTCAAAGTGACTAAAGAGAGAGCAATCTTAGTGCTGACACAGCCCAAAATAATATATACATAACCACTGAATTAA
This sequence comes from Suncus etruscus, assembly GCF_024139225.1. Classification (NCBI taxonomy): domain Eukaryota; kingdom Metazoa; phylum Chordata; class Mammalia; order Eulipotyphla; family Soricidae; genus Suncus; species Suncus etruscus. The sequence goes on from NC_064856.1 coordinate 74,916,596, forward strand.
TTACAGACTCCAGAGTGGAGTCTACCGAGAGAATTTGCTGAAGGAACCAGCCCCTATCTTCAGGTGTTTTTCTCTAGTGCTCTAAGAGCTACAGATAGTATTTCACAGCTAAGATATGAGATCTGGGGGTAAACTTGGAGGGAAGGACATTGTATGATAAAAGAATTGTAAGAGAACAGGAAAAAAAGGAGAAATTAGAAAACAAATGCTCTCAGAATTAAAACAACACTCTTAAAATACCTGAATTGGAGGCAACATATAATAATGGAAGCAAGATAACTACTGTCCTCAAACTTTCTAGAAAGACAGCAACTAGTTCCTTTTTTTGGGGGGGGGGGTCACACCCGGTTGCGCTCAGGGGTCACTTCTGGCTCTATGCTCAGAAATCGCTCCTGGCAGGCTCAGGAGACCACATGGAATGCCAGGATTCGAACCACCATCGTTCTCCATGCAATGCAAAGCCACACCTTCATGCTATCTCTCCGGCCCCAGCAACTAATTCTTAACCCCTTCAAAACAGAAAGCAAGCTAAAGGCAGTGTTCACTATTCAGAGTTGCTACATACAAGTCTTTGTTGCTACAGATTTCCAGAGGCATCCAACTTCAAACCATCCTAGTACCATACTGGCATTTAATTGATGTTGGCAAATATTGGCCCCTGATAAATGCAAGCTTGAATCACCATCCTAAGCCTCTAACAGCACCAGGGATAATGAACAAATATAGAGAAATAAATGCACGGTGACAACATCCCAGGAAGGTTTTCAGATATACCAGAATTTTATAAGTTTTAAAAATTGCCTCAGTATATCAACTTAGTACTCATAGGGTCAGAACAACATAGAGTAAGATACTTGTCTTGTTTTTGGCCAACTTAATTGATCATATGGTTCTCAGAACTCTGTCAAGAGTGATGGTTGAACACATAGGCAGAAATGAGTAAGCACTCAGCAAAGGTAGGTGTGATGTCCCTACCCCAATAGTTCAAAAAGTAACGCTTCTAGTAAAACTCAGTTAAATGAAGAAATTAGTGTAAAAAAAAAAACAAAACAAAAAACAGGAAAAGTACAGTAGAGCTAAAATAAATAACCAAGCAACATATTGCCAGAATTCCAACAGATTAATCAAAATTTCAATCATTGACAAGGTAAAGAAGACCACAAATTAAAAAAATTAAAAATTCAATTTAATTAAAAATTTACCAATTCATAGAACAACTTTAAGAATAATTGCATTCCACAATAAAAGAAAAGATACAAAAGGACAGAATCACTAGTGGACAAAATGTTAGCTGAGTGTTTTTCCAACCTGAGATGGGAGATATGCACTATCATCCAGGAAGCTTAAAGAAGCTTTGTGTGTGTGTGTGTGTGTGTGTGTGTGTGTGTGTGTGTTTACACAAAAAGGCACATTGTAATAAAAACAAAACACAAAGAAACAGACTCCCTAAAAGCAGAAAGAAACATAAAAAAGGAAACATGATAAGACAGAGGAATTTTTTCAAAATTCTATAGGCCAGAATTTAATCATAACATGCTATAATCAAAGCTGTGAATTGAAACAACTTCCAACTAAGAACCCTGCTAGGATATCGCTAAAATGTGAAAGACAAAAACATTTTCGGACAAACAACAGCTAAAGCCTCTAACCCAGCTTTACATGGAACACTGAATATCTGTGTGTGTCTGAAGTCAACATACGTGTTAAATATATACATTCAATATAGAAAAGACAGTAATAATAGTGTTAGAGTAAACTTTGAACCTCACATACTTTAAGTTTAAATGTAGGAAACAGTGTAGAATTTCAAATACAAATTACATTGTAAACTCAAAGCAAATATACTTAAACTGAGACGAGGCAAGTGAAAGCTGATCACTACAAAAACTGATATCAAGTGCTAAAAAACAAGGGTGAGACAAAGAACCAAAGCCAAATTCTAAAGCATCACAAATCCTCATAAAAACCTGTCAGAATATTTCTTGATATAACAAATTTATCTAAATGTTAATGGATTGAACAAAAAATCAAAATATAATCAAAAGCACAGAGTGGCTGAATGAATGGAGAAATAAAATTTAACCCAGTATACTAAAAATACTTGAACTTTCACAATACAAACAGACTTAGAATAAATACTATTAAATGTACAGTTAAATGGTAGCTAAAAGGAGTAGTAATGGCAATACTTGTATTGGACAAGAAGGGTTCAAATTAGAAAGTAATATGAAATAATTATGTACATTACATATGATTGAGAAATCAACACATCAAGACTTAACTCTTATGAACAAATATACATTGAATGGAGGGACAACAACTACTAATTTGCATAGGGTGAAACAGAAATGGGCAGTGTGGGCAGAGATTTTAAGACATTCTTGTCATGCCCCGATTAGCCAGCATAAAGTCAGTGTGTAACAAAAGAAGGATTCCTTTAAATGAGGAAAGTGGAATGGGAAGAGCTGGGATTTGTAGACTTGCATAGGGCTGTCTGGCTCAAAGACTGAATACAAACTTTCCTCTGGTGCACAGAATATTTTCTAGGCTACACTACATACAGGGACACAAAGGCTCATCAAATGAAGGAAATAGAAGTAGATAGAATCCTTGCCTTTAAAATTTTCTTTCATTCTACATTTTTTGTGGAATTTGGGACCACACCCAGAAATGCTTAAGGCACTTCATCAATTCTAATTCTCCAACAACAATCAAGTCTTCCTCTTTTTAATTCTTAACACTTAACATGATTCATCTATCACCTGAATGTAATTTTAAGACTACAATACAATGTTGTTAATTATATTTATAATGCTAATATTATTGTAAGCTCTTAATCGCCTTTCAAATCATAAATTGTATTTTCTGACAAAAGTTTCATTTTATTTTGGTTTATCCTGTAATAATCAGTTAATCTCATTTAAAAATTAATCTCACTAAGATTAGATTTTTAGTACTTTTTATTTTAAATCTGCATTATTTATTTTAGAATAATTTTCCTCCAATTGGGAGTAAATTCATATTATTTTATTTATTTATTTTTGTTTGTTTTTTGGGGCCACACATGGTGCTGCTCAGGGGTTACTCCCGAATATTCCCTCAGAAATTGCCCCTGGCTTGGGGGACCATATGGGATGCCAGGGGCTCGAACTGTGGTATGTCCTAGGCTAGCGAGGCAAACTGCTCTGGCCCCTATTATTTTATTTTTTGTATAAACTAAAATTATTTATATATTTCTACACTTAATTCTATGTTTTTGGTAACGTAAGTGATGGTGCAAAGAAAATGAGTGTAAATATGTCTCTGCAAGAGTCAGAGAGATAGCACAGCAGTAGTGCGTTCGCCTTGCAGGCAGTGAAATCAGGAAGGATCTTGGTTAGATCTCCGGTGTCCCATATCATCCCTCACGCCAAGAGCGATTTCTGAACTCATTGCCAGGAGTAACCCCTGATTGTCACTGGGTTTGGCCCAACCCGCCCACCCCAAAGTATCTGCAAGATCTTGATTTAGGGATTGGGGAGATGTCACAAGGGCTGAATAAATAAATATCTTATGCCCAGGAAATGTAGGATCACTACCTGGCACACATAGTACCCCAGTAACAAATGAGAGTAATCTGTGAGCTCTACTAAGTAGTCCTTTAGCAGAGCTGGGTGATATTAATGAAAAAAATACCACAAGAATTTTTCACTCAGATTTTTGGGAATATATTAAAAATAAGACAATAGTTACCTAACATACATTTGTTCTATTTATGATTCTATTTTTCTTTGAAGAAATGACTATTCAAATCCTGTTACACATTTTCTTTACAATGAAGCTTTTTTGTTACTGAGTTTTAAGGATCCCATATATTTATATATTAATCTTTTTCTTTGTATATAAAAATTTATAATATTATGTTAAATGTTTTATTTGGAAATATTTCCTAATATATAGATAGGCTAAGGTTGCTTTCTTATTTTGCTGATTGCTTCCTTTGTTGTGCAAAGACGTTTTTGGTTTATTTAATTTTATCATTACTGTTATATATAAATATAATATATATAACTATAATTACTTGAAACAAAGAAAAGCAAAATTTGCTTTTCTTTGTTTCAAGTAATTGTCAAAGGTAAAGATCCTGATTCTTTTAGTTGTTTTGCACCCACATAGAAGAGTATTGCTGGTGAACTTGTCTCTTTTTTTGTTTTGTTTTGTTTTGTTTTCCGGGCCACACTCGTTTGATGCTCAGAGGGTACTCCTGACTAAGCGCTCAGAAATTGCCCTGGCTTGGGGGGACCATATGGGACTCCAGGGAATCGAACCACGGTTGAGATCTTTTCTTGGCTAGCGCTTGCAAAGCAGACACCTTACCTCTAGCGCCACCTCGCCGGCCCCATGAACTTGTCTCTTAATACTCGAATAGCAGTCTCACGTTAGATATGAAATATTGTTAAATCATCTACTCCTAGGAATCTTTAACAGAAAGATGACCCAGGCCTTTTCATGCTGCTAAACTAACTAGGAACAATCAGGAGAAAATTAACAACATAAAAATAAACTAAATTAAAATATGTAAAAGGAACCCACTTTTGAGAATAGTCTGACTTTGAAGAAATGCTCTGTGATATATAAACCTATTTGGATACAGTAAATGAAAGTATATCCTGTTTCTTTCTGGCTGTAATTGAAGAATGGATTGGTGTTGATAGCTGTTTTGTGGACTAAAATTGTTTCTCAAATATGTTCTCTTATGCCTTTCCTTGTACAAGGAAAAATCAATTATCAAAATCACTTTTGCAAATTATTTCTATATTAATATGCATTATTTGTGCATTTCTTTTCCTCATTTCAAAATAAGAATGCAACAAATTCTTTGCTTGTGCAAATGGCAGATAGTAGTTCTCTACTGTTTAATTTGTGCTTACTTAAATGAGTTCACATGATACTCCATTTGAATCTTTTGTAGTTATGTTTAAATATATATGTATATATAAACACAACTTACTAGTCTCGAATATATACAGAAAACATATTATAATTATAATTGGATACCTATTTCTTTTTCTCCCACTTCCTTTTCCCTTCCTCTCCTGCCTACTCATCATGTCACTTAAAAATTCCATATGTAGCATCAAAGCTGATTTCTCTTTATGTCACTGCCCCATAGATGGAATTATTTAAGAAGCAATTAAAATGCTTTAGTTTGACTTGTCTTCCCCATATGGCAAGAAAATAGTTGTGATGTTAGCTTAAAAATTAAAGTTTTATGTAAGAATGCATAATATATATAAGCTCACATCCCTATTCATATATATGCATATGTACATGTATATGTATGTACATATACACATATAATCATCTGAACAGTTGTATTGTCTAGTTTTTATCAAGTGAGTTATGTTTTAAAACCTCTTTCCTAAGGTTAGAGACTGTTGTACAGTTTCTTGTCTTCACAGTAGACATGACCTTGACACTTGGTTCTTATTCTGTAATCACTTTAAGAAAATTAGACTGTAGTTCAGGAGCAAGGTAAATCAATAAACCCTTTCAAGTGAGATTGGGTTATCTGAAGAATAATATACCATGGACCAATGCCTAGTTGAAAATTAGGCATTATTTTCTCTTATAGGTTTAGGGAAGGAAACATTTTTGATATTTCTAAAAATGTGTTTTGAGGCATTCAAAATGTTTTCTATAAAGGAGTATATGCTACGTAAATTTTGTTGAAAAACTTGATAATCATAGGTAATGTAGATGATTAGGATCATAATTATAAATTATATAATGATGTACTTAATCAAGTTTTTGCTCATTATAGATTTAAACATTGTATATAAAGAGTTTTAAATGCTAACCTGTTTAATGCATAATTAATTCACCACAGAGCAATTTGAAATAGAATTATCAGGAGTAAATATAAACTAGTATGTCTATTGTATAAATTTTACTTTTTAATAAAATCGATCATTATTTACTTTTTAATAATTACTTTATTTAACCATGCTTACAGAGTTTCAATAATTGAGTTTAGTGATAGAATATACACCACTCTTCACCTGTGTACCTTTTTTTATCACCAATGTACCTTGTTTCTCTCCAATCTCGGGTTCACATTTTACATCTTTATCTCTTTCCTTTGACATGGTGATTTGCACTATTGTTAATGAAGGTGTACAATACATAGTATACACTTCAGCACTCAGCTAATGTCCAGAATGATTAGTTTAAAACATTGTCATAGTGGATCCTTCTCTACACTAATTGCACACACTACTCCTTATTGCAATCTTCCTACCATGAACTGGTCCTATTGGCCCTTATCTCAATTGTGTCTAGATATAATTACTAGACTCTTATTTTTCTTATATACCACATATTAGAGATTATTCTATTTCTATCCCTATCTCTTTGACAAATTTTGCTCAGCATAATAATCTCCATATACATCCATGTATAAGCAAATTTCATGACTTCACTTTCCTAATGTCTGCACAATATTCCATTGTGTATTTGCACCAGTCTTTAGCCACTATTCTGTTTCCAAGACTTGGGTTGTTTTCAGATTCTGGCTAACATAAATAGTGCTGCAATGAACATAGGAATGCAGAGGACTTTTCTGCATGGTGTTTTGTGTGTGTGTGTGTGTGTGTGTATGTGTGTGTGTGTGTGTGTGTGTGTTCCTAAAGGTGGTATTGCTGGATCACATGGAACTTCAGTTATAGTTTTTTGCGGAATAACTATTTTTTCCCCAAAAAGGCTGGCTTAGTATGCATTTCCACAGCAGTGAATGGAGTCCATTCTCCCTTTATGTAATCCAGCACTAGTTGCTCTTATCTTTGTGTTGTGTGCCAGTCTCTGTGTTATGAGGTGATCATAGTTGTTTGTGTTTGTATCTCCCCAGTGATTAGTGATGTGGAATATTTTTATGTGCCTTTTGCCTATCTATATTTCTTCTTTCAGTTAACGTCTGTTCATTTATTCTCTTAATTTTGGTATGGAAGTACATGGTTTTTTCTTGCTATAGTCTAGCAGATCCATGAATAACTTAGATATTACTCTCTATTAGATTGATATTGGTAGTTATATGATTCCATGGGTAACCTTTGCATCCTTGTCATTGTTTTCTTTGAAGTGCAGAAGCTTCTCAGTTTTATGTAGCCGAAGTTGTTTATATTAGCTTCTGCTAGCTTGACCAGTGATTTTTGTTTATTTTTAAGGTTCATTTATTTATTTATTTTGGGTTTTGGGTCACACCCATTGGTGCTCAGAGTTTACTCCTGGCTCTGTGTTCAGAAATCACCCCAGGCATGCTCGGGGGATCAAACTGCCACCTGTCCTATGTTGGTTGTGTGCAAGGCAAATGCTCCAGTAATTTTTTGTCCTTGAAGTTCCCTTTATACTCAATGTTATGAAGTGTTCTGCCTACATTTTCTTCTATGTACTTTATCAAGTTACATAGATATCAAGGTCTTTAATCTATTTTTTTTACTTTTGTGTGAAGTGTTTAATAGAAGTCTGAGTTCCTTTTTTTCATGTATTTTACCAATTTTCCCAAAAGCACTTGTTGAAGAGGATTTCCTTGTTCCACTTTGTATTCTTTTGTCCTTTATAAAATATTAATTGATCGTATACCTGGTGGTCAGTCTCACAATTCACATCAATTCCATTGATCTGAGAGTCTGTCTGTATTCCAAAATCATGCTGTTTTAATGACTACTGCTTTATAGTACACTACTGCTTTATAGTAGAGTTTAAGGTTACATCTTCTTTATAATACAGTTTAAGGTTTTTATCTTCTTTTTCCTAAGAATATCTTTAGCTATTTTTGGACATTTATTGTTCCAAATGAATTTTAGGAGTGTTTGATATCCACTAATGTCCTGGGTATCTTTATAGGGATTGAAATATATCTGTATAATGCTTTAGAATGTATGGACATTTTAACAGTGTCAATCCTCCATATCTATGTCCAGAGGATTTGTCTTCATTTCGTGTTTTATTTCTTGAAGCAGTGTTTTTTTAGTTTGTTTTGTGTAGATCTTTCATCGCTTTAAGTTGATTTCAATATATTTTATTTCTGAGGTGCAATTGTGATGGGATTGCTTTTTAAATGTCTCTCACCTCTTTCATTATTTGTATATAGAAATTCCATGGATTATTTTTTGTTATTTTTGTAGTCTGTCAATTTTCTACACAAATCTTTTATTTCTATATGCTTCTTGGAAGAGTCTTTAGTATTTCTAAATATAATATCATGTAACCTGCAAACAGTGAGAGCCTGACTTCTTTTCCCTATCTAAAGGGTTTTTATATAGTTTGCTAGCCTGATTTCTACAATAAGTACTTCTAGCACTATATTGAATAGAAATAGTGAGGGAAGAAACTAGTTTTGTGCCAGATCTTAAAGGACAGGCATTATTTTTTTCCACATTGAATATAATATTTGCCATGGGCTTGTGGTAAATGGACTGGACTATATTGAGAAAAGTTCTTTCCATATTTCCATCTTGTTGAGAAAAGTTTTTAATCATGAATGGGTGCAGGACCTTATAAAATATTTTACTTATTTATTGATATGATCATATGATTTTTATTTTTCATTTTGTTGAGATGGTGTATAGTGTTGATTGACTTGCATATGTTAAACTGTTCTTGCATTTTTGGAATTAATCCTGCTTGGTCATGGTATATTACATTCTTTATGAGCCATTGTTTCCTTTTTGATAGTATTGTGTTAAGAATATATGCACTGTTTTTATCAAGGATATTGATCTGTAGTCCTCTTTTTTTGTGGTATTGCTTTTGGTATCGGGGTAAAATTAGCTTCATAGAAACAATTTAAGAGTGTTTATATTTCTTCAATTTCCTAGAAGTGCCTTAAAAGGATTGGCAGTAGGTTTTCTTGAATGGTTTGAAAGTATTTACTAGTGAATTCATCTGGACCTTACTTTTGTTCTTGATAAGGCTTTTCATTATCATTTCAATTTCCTCAATAGTGATAGGTCTGTGGAGATATTCCAGATCATGTTAGTGTAGGAGATTAAAGGATTACAATGAATTGTCTATTTATTCCATGTTCCCTTGTTTTTTGGCATACATTTTTCCAAAATAATCTCTAGCATTTGAATTTCTATAGTATCTGTAGTGACCTCCTCATTTTCTCTTCAGATTCAGTTTAATTTTTTCTCATCTTTGTGAGTCTTGTTGATGGTCTAACAAATTTATTTATTTTTTGAAGCACCAACTCTTGCTTTCATTAATCTTTTGAATTGTTTATGGGTGTTCAGTTTATTAAATTTTGCTTTAAGATTTATTATTTCCTTCTATCTACATATTTTTGGTTCATTTTGTTGATCATTTTCCAATATTTTAAGCTGTGAATTGAATTATTTATGTAGGCTCCTTTTTTCCTTCCTTTGAATACTTCCAAAACTATAGTTTATTTTCTCTTAATACTATTATAGCTGTGTACAATTTTTCTAATTCCTATCTTCATTCTTATTTGTTTCTAGAATCCTTTGATTTCTTCTTTGATTTCCTCTAGTAAACACTGCTTGTTCAGTACTGAGCTATTTAATTTTATAGCTATTTCTTCATGTCAGTTTTTCACTTTCATTTTCAGTGCATCATGACCTGAGAATTAGAAAAAATATCTATTATCTTTATTGTATGGAGATAAGTTTTGGTCCAGTATATTATCTATCTTGGAGAATGACCCATGTGATTTGGGGAAGACTATGTATCCAGCTTTCAGATAATGAAGAACCCTTTATAAATGAATATGTGTGTGTGCATATATATAAAGTGAGAGATAGAGAGATGTAAATATAGATATAGATATAAAAATACTAAGCCACTCTTGAATTTCTTCCTCAGAGCCAGTATATCCTTATTAACGTTTAGAACAGTTTACCTATCAAAGAGTGGCAGGGCAGTCTTCAGTTTTTCAACTATTATTGTTTTGCTAATGTTGTCTGTCATCAAGTCTTTCAGCAGTGGTTTTGACTATTTTGATGGCCCCTCATTGAGTGCATAATGTTTATTATTGATTTTATTGGCAATTAATTTTATTATTGAGTGTGATTTCTATGTACACAAACCTTGACTATTAAAAATGCATATTTCTGTCTCTTATAGCCTTTTACACCTAATGTCTGTATGATTTGATCTTAGTATGGCCATCTCAATCTTTTTAAGGTAGTTTTTTGCTTGAATAATTATCCCCCAATCTTTTATTTTGAGACTATGTTTGCTCTGACTATTCAAATGTGTTTTTGGTGGCAGAAATTGGATTTAATTTTCTGATTCATTTTGCAGCTCTTTGTCTCTTAAATAATGCATTTATTTTATTGGCATTAAGAGATATGTTTGTTATTGGCTTTTATGTCTTTCTTTTGTAGGAGTTTAGTACTTTTGTTGGGTTTGCCTTGCCCTAAAGTAAACACTTCTGTACTTCTATTAATCTTGGTTTTGAGTCTGTAATGTTTTATGAGTTGTTTTTTATCTGTAAAGCTGCATATTCTTCCTTCATACCTGAGTTACAGTCTGGCTTAGTGAGGTATTCTTACGCAGCATTCATTTCAATGAATTTCGTCATTATATCCCATCAATGCCATCAGTCCTTTAAGGTTGCTTTTGATAAATCTGCTGTGAATCTTATGGATGCTTCTCTGTATTTTCTATTTATGATCTTGCTGCTCTCAATATTCTATCTATATCTGTGGTTTTAATCATTGTTATTAAGATGTGCCATTGGGCTTTTCTATGGATCTTTTTAAGGTGGTACTCTTCAGGTTTCAAGGGTGTGGTTGTCTGCAGTAGTTCCCATCAATGATGCCCTTGTCTGTTGATTATTAATGGAGGTTTTTTTTTTCTGGGACTCTTGGACTCTAGTGATTATTATGTTGTTTCTTTTGATTTTATCCAGAGTTCTATTGTTATTTGTTTGGTGTTTTAAGACTTTCCCCCATCTTCTGTTCTTTTATTATCACACACTTTCTAACTCTCTTCTGTTGTATGCAGCTTATCTTTTATCTCACTGATTCTATCTTCAGCAGCTGTTACTTTGCTGGTAAGGCCTTCAATTGTATTTTTCATTTCACCTACCAATTTTTTTGTCCTGTTATTTCTGTTTGACGTTTTTTCTATTTTCTATCTTCTTGAGTCTTATTTGTGGTTGATTCAGTTTGCTCCATGCTTTCTTAGAATTCTTTGTATATCCTTGATATTTCCTCTCTAAAGTCCTTATTGGAAGAGCTATAAAGGTGACCAGTACTTGTTGGGTCTTCAGTGGTGCTACACTTATTCACTAAGTATGGTGGGGTTCTGCATTGCTTCCCCATTGTGACATTTGCAGTGTGGTATTTTTGTTTATGTGTTGTGATGGGGCTCATTTAATATGCTGGTCTTCATGCTGCACTGGTCTGGCTTCGTCCCATTTTGTTTGGGGTGGGGCCATGCTCACCTTGCAACACAGCTCTCTGCACAGGTCTTACTTCCTCCCATTACAGGTAGGGACTTGTTCAAGTCACTGCTCCTGACTATCTTCATCACATCTTCTAACTGTACCAGTACTGAAGATCTATCAGTTTGTATTGTATCCAAATCCAAGAAAATCTAATTGAGTTAGCCATGCTTTCAGACTCTGCCTGCCTTAGTGCTAACTTGCCCACTGAATCTGTGGCTTCACAGATCAGGCTGCCATGAGTCATGCTAACTGCTGCTGCCTAGTTGTTTATTGGTGGTCCTCTATCAATGCTCTCCTCCTCCCTCTCCTCTTCGAAGTCTCTCGAACATTATTTTTATATTTTAGGAACATTAATGATTATAATAGGAATAAAGAATAATAATATTTGAAAGATACTTAATAATATTCTTTAAAATCCATTAATACTATTTCTGATTTACAAATTTTCCATTATCCATATTTCATTAAGGATTTGAACATCCAAAACTGATGATGGCAACTCTAATATTTTAAAAATGATGCATCTTCTCTCATTAAAATGTAGTACTTATGAAGTGTGATATAAAAATTGGAAGATGATACATATGAAAAAATTAATAAACATGTTTAATAAATCTAGCTGATTTGATTTGACTTAGGCAAACTATTTGATGAAGAGTTATTAAATATTATTAGAATACTGACTTACAGTATAAGTTTCTCTCCTATCTTCACTCAAAAGTTTTTCCTAACTTGTTAACAAACCACAAAAATTCTTGAAAATTTATATGATTCATGAAGAAAACATTTTTTTTTTGGTTTTGGGGTCTCACCCAATGGCACTCAGGGGTTACTCCTGGCTCTGTGCTCAGAAACCACTCCTGGCAAGTATTGGGGACTATATGAGATGTGACTCGAACTACCACCCGTTCTGGAGCAGCTGCATGCAAGATAAATGCCCTACCACTGTACTATCTCTCCAGCTCCAAATTAACTTATTATTAACTTTTAGAATTATGTAATACATTCCCTGGTCTCAAATATATTATAATATCTTTATAGTACCTCACTTATACTTTCCTCTTACATTTTTAGTCACAATGATTTTTATTGCATGTTTTTGTTTTGTTACACTTGTTTATGGCCACACCAGTTTTCTTAGATTATTTATTTATTTAGATTTGGGGATGATTTGAGATGCACAGAAATGTATACTCAGGAATTTGTACTCCTGGCTTAAGAATCTCTCCTGTCAGTACTTGAGTATATTGTAAGAGATGCTAATCCCAGGTTGGAATGTGCAGGGTTAGTGTTCTAAGCACCATATTTTCTCTTTAGACCTTGGAAATTTTTTTAGATCTTACCCTTGGCTCTTTATTCAGAACTACTCTTGGCAATGATTGAGACCTATCACAGCTCAGATGGGTTAAGACAAGATCATTGACACATATACTACTGCTTTCGGCTTTTATGTTGAAAACTCCAACTGACTGGATCTTAAAGCTTTATGAATTGCTTTTTTAAGAAAAAAATTAAAACCTCTGCTGTTTACACAAGGATTTTCATATATTTTAGAGCAATCTTTCTTGACTATTTTCTAATGTTAAATCTGGGTTTGTGAGATAGTCTGCTGGATATGACACCTGTCTTTCATGTGATTCATTCCATATGAGACCCCACAAGTCTCATTTCTGAGCAACCAGCTAGGTGTGGTCCCAAAATAACAAAAAAGATATACCTGTGTGTGCTACTTTTCATAGTGTTCCTTATTTATTTCCCGTATTTTATTTGCTATGTTTTGTAAATATTAACACAGTATATGTAAAAAAATGAATTTGTACCTATATATTCATCCATCAAAAAGACAAGTGCAAGTAAAGAATTGTGGAAATTAATAGGTAAACTGCTGTTTTCACATTACTAATATTTTAAATTGATAATGCCATACAGGTAAGACTAATGCATATTTATCTAATAAAATATATTCAGTGCCTAGGATCTTGCAAAATTACATATTCAAAGTATTTATATCATTCATTAATAAATTTAGTAAAATAATTAAAAATAAATAAATACAAATACACAAGTAGATGGTTGTAAACCCATTCGAATTTTGGTCCTAAACTCTTTATACTCTGTAAAATAAAAGTACTCTGTTTCATAACTCCATTTTTTACTTTTCATAAATTCAACTATTTTTAAAGTACTTTACCGTGCCTATGTGTTTATCTTCAATTGCTTCTAAGTTACTGAATAATAAGCTCCAAGTTTAAGATACTATTTTCTTTTAAGAGAAATCATTCAAAGTAATTTAATATAGATCCTCCATGATATTCTTATTTTAATATATATGTATTACCTTTGAAATGTATCAAAAGCAAGCAAGGTTGTTTCAAAGGCAGGACTTTTCTCCCTCTAAAAACATAGTACATTTCCCAATGTTAATTTAAGCGTGACAAATGAGGGGTGAATTTATTTGTAAGAGAGTTCAGATCATCATTGAGAAGCATTTATTCTTCCTTGAAAGGTTATTTTCTGCAAAATAAGATATACTGTTGAATTCAGGCATCTACCCTGTTCTGCAGGAGAACAAACCTTGGCATTTAGACTAAGTGTTATGTCCTCTAGCTGGGAAATGAGTTGTGAGAGGTATTTTTCATTTCTGACTTCTGATGGTAGTAGCATTTTCAGTAAGCTTATGTGAAGACAGATACTGCTAAGCAGATTTATTTTCACTGGGTCATAAAGTAACATATGAGCAAGAAGTGTACACTTATTGCCTTAGTTGAAGAAACTTATGTCATAGGAAGACAGTCATGTCATGGGAGGATATTGGATAAGATGATTCAGAACAATGAAAGTGACCTAAGTCAACTTTGACCTTTACTCCAAATGCTATACTTCTAACAACTTACTTATTCCCTCCGATATCACTATTTGTTCATATGTTATAACATCAGGGTGAGGTGGTTTTCATTTTTTTGTGTGGCACACCAGGTTCTCAATAAACTTTGATAATGTAAGCAAGTTAAACTCATAAATCTTATAATATATGGCTCTGAGGCATGGAAATATAGTAAACTTCAGTGTATATATCATCCATCATTTTATCTACTTATTGATTTTTTTCAACCATGTTTACTAAATGTTTCTAAATGGAAGGTTGTGAGATAAATGGATTAATTGAAAAAATGAAATGTGACTTCTGCTCCAGGAGAAAAATTAGTGTACAATACCTATCTTGCAAGTTTGAAGTCATGACTTCAATCTGTGGAGTCACCAAATTGTATCATGCAATTCTAGAGTTTTTCTCTTTGAAACTCTTGTGCTTGAAGAAGTTTCTATTTTTAGTATACTATATTCATAGATGTATGAATACCACAAGTGAAATTGTATCTCCTGGTAAGCAATGTAACAGAAAATTGAATGGCAACCAGATGTGCAACTCTTGGAATAATGCATGTAGGCACTGTAGTAAGCCAACTGAGCACAACAACCGGAATAGCAAGAACACCAAAGGTAAAAGAGTAAAATCCCCTACAAGCCCACACACAGTCATCACATCCAAAATATGTGATCCCTGGCAACAAGCACAATCAAGTATGTAACTACCAATTGTTGCCACAATGAAAGTAAAGCAACGAAAAGGGAAAAGGGAAGGAGGATGGAAGCACAGTATGTGATCATCATCATTTATAGAGCTTTATTTTATCACTTGTTTTAGTTAAAACATTTAATCTAATTTAATGTTTTTATTAAAGTTTTGGTAGACTTGTTCTTTACTCCTAATTTTGATCATTTTCATTCATTATTTCAGGAGGTGTGCATAACTGGTAATGTTTATTGCCCACCTCTTTTGGTGCTCTGGGGACCAAATATGGTGTTAAGGAGTGAAACCTAGGGATACTTCATAAGGCTAGAACCTATACTAACTAGAATCCTATACTATACTTCCCAACCCCGGAGTTTTATACTTAAAGTAGTGTTAGTAGTGAAATTTATCTTAGTTTTATAAAAAACTAATGGAATAGATAAGGAACAAATTTATATTTCTCCAATGTTTGCATGTAGTTATTTGAAATTACTATGACTTTACCTATTCTGTTAGTTCACTTGTCCTATTTGCTAAACTACAAAGTTTTTAGTAATTTAGCATTTTAATTTCTTTTATATGCACACAATAGTATAACATATAAATAATATGGTTCATTGATTACACATAATATATTAGGGCAGTGTAATTATCATCTTGAAAATTAATATCACATTTTTAAAAATTTTTTTTCGGGCCACACCCATTTGATGCTCAGGGGTTACTCCTGGCTAAGCGCTCAGAAATTGCCCCTGGCTTGGGGGCACCATATGGGACACCTGGGGATTGAACCATGGTCTTTCCTTGGCTAGAGCTTGCAAGGCAGACATCTTACCTCTAGTGCCACCTCGCTGGCCCCTAATAATCACATTTTGAGGCAAAGTAACAAACAAGGTAAAATAAGTTATGCAAATTCAAAGATATATATATATATATATATATATATATATATATATATATATATATATAAAATTACATTTAACAGCTACTTACACTAAGAGGTAAATAAGAGTGGATTTTCGAAAGAATACTAGTAACACATTCTCAGTAAAGTAAAGTTAAAATATTAATAAAAGATGTTGATAAAGCAAAATTCTCAAATTAGTAATCATATTAAGTCAATAAAGTTAACACTATTACTGGAAGATATAGAAAAGGAATAATTTGGTTAACTAAATTCTTTTTTTTTTACTAAGACACATAACAATACCAACTTTATTAAAGTTACTCTTTGTTAAGTTATAGTATTAGAATTCCAAACTGTTTATGACACTATTGTATTTAGTTTCACAAATATATCACACACTTTTTAATGGACTTAATTTTTATTTCTATGCTTTTCCTTACTTCTTTTATTTCATTCAAGTATTATGCTTCAAGTTAAATTATGTCAAATTGCATGTTATATACCAAACCAATTTACTTTAGCTTTTTTAAAAAAAAAAAACAAGAATTTCTAATATAATATTAAATAATGAACTTCAGAGACCTCACACCCTTCCTTAAATATTACTCACATTTTATTTCATCTTGTTTAAGAAAATAACATACCTTTAGCATCAGTTTCTAAAACAAATATGGCTCATCTACAATACATTTGAAAACTCATTGTCTTAATTGCAGTTATATACTAAGATTGCATTGCATAATATTTTTTGAATGTTTTCTGTTTCTCTCCTTTTGCTTTCCTCTTCCTTTCTATCGCTCTTTTACATTCATATTCCTTCTCATTCTGAATAAATTTTTAGAAAATAAACTGTTTTGTTTGTTTTTTGTTTTTGTTTTTTTGGGCCACACCCAGTGATGCACAGGTGTTACTCCTAGATATGCACTCAGATATTGCTCCTGGCTTGGTGGTCATATGAGACACCAGGGGATCAAACTACAGTCCATCCAAGGATAGCGCAAGAGAATAAATTGATTTTAAAAGTAATAACATTATTTTAATATAATTTTTATTTTAATCCAAGTGGCTTACATATCGTTGACAATAATATTTTAGGTACATATTAACATAAAATCAGGGATATTCCCATTACAGAATTGTCCTCCCTCCACCTCCGTTCCCGTCCTACCTCCCATATCCTCCTCCATCACCCCCGGGGCTGCCAGAATAAGTGGTCCCCTCTGTGCCTTTCAACTACTTAGTGGTCCTACACCTGTTTGGTCTTGGTACCTCCCTTATTTCCCGCTGTAGTTGGGAGGCGGGACTAGATAGTTCAACTTATGTGGTTTTGTTTGAAGAAGAGAAAAGTAATAAACTGAGGAAAATATCAAATACGCCGAAAATGGGCGGAGTCTATCTGGACGCTCTCAGCCTAGTTTTGAGAGATGAAGGGGAAAAAGGAGGTGGAACACCACAATAGTACAAAAAGAAGTGTCAAATAAAACATCCAGTGAACACTCCAACAATAAAGATAAGCACCACAGAAAAGCCATGGTCTTGAGATAAAAAACATGGCAGAGCACATCATGGAAGAAAAGAAAAGAAAAAAGAAAAGCAAAGAAGAAAAAAGAAAAGAAAAGAAGAAAAGAAAAGAAAAGAAAAGAAAAGAAAAGAAAAGAAAAGAAAAGAAAAGAAAGAAAAGAAAAGAAAAGAAATATGAACGGAGACAACAACTTCAATAACCAAACCAAAACAAATAAATAGGCAAAAACTAGACAAATAAATTTAAAAAATGTGCTTTTTGCCTTTTTTTTTTCTTTTTCTTCCCTCCTGTACAGGCACAGTAAATATTGGGGTCATTCGAAAAGGAATTCCCTTGACCTAAGAGAAACAGGGTTTCTCCACCCTTGAAGTATGTTGTCATGGGATTAACTATAAACTCCTTTCAGGTTCATTTACTCTCCCCTTGGTGCTTTTGTGGTGTATGGAAGACTTCTGCTCCTTCCTGGGTGTTAAATCAGACCTCTGTATCTAGAGATCTCGGTATCTGCACACGTCAGGAAGTAGAACTTATGATGAAGTCTTTCTTTGTGGTTCTAGAAGTTCTGTTCCCTCCATGTCATTTTAATCCGTTTTCTGTGGTTGGTGGTCTTGGTCTTTGTGCTGATCCTAGGACAGGGCCTGGGATAGCGTCTTTTGTTATGTTTACAGAAGACCCATTCTGTTGCAATTGTCTCAGACAGACCTCTGGAACTAGAGATCATGGTTGTTGTGCAGGTCGTAGCTCAAACCCTAGACTAGGGCTTTTTTATTGGTCCCAGGATATATACAGTCCGGTCATGGTTCTATCAGCCAGTCATCTGTAAATCGCGATCTTGGCATTTTGACAGACCAAAGGGTGACAAGTCTTCTGATTTTGTCTTATCGTTAGCTAGTAAGGTAGGATAACCTGCTCTTAGGTCAAGTTATTCCCAGTTTCCTCGTTGTCAGAATATCATATTAGAGCTGGCACTTATTGATGTCCAAGCAGTATTAAGGATGTCCCGGCTGGGATTTGTTTCCTGTGGCTGTTGTGAAGAACTGTGTCATTTCTATGTCTGGGATCCAGTGTTCAAGGCTAGACGGTTGGTGTCTAATCACCTGGGGTCTAAGTTGGGTCCATGTGACATACTTTCAAGGTGGGAGATGCCCCTGTATTGCAAAGAAGTATGCGTTCTTATCTCTAGTAGATAAGAGCTCGTTTTTATATGTAAGATTTCCCCATTTTTTAGTGTGCTTTGCAGGGAGAAATGGTGCTACATTATATTGCCGGTGCATTTGAGGGTGGAAAGGGAAGAAAACAGAAATAGGTCACACACCCAATGCCTTGCAAGCAGCCGATCCAGGACCAAAGGTGGTTGGTTCGAATCCCGGTGTCCCATATGGTCCCCTGTGCCTGCCAGGAGCTATTTCTGAGCAAACAGCCAGGAGTAACCCCTGAGCACCGCCGGGTGTGGCCCAAAAACCAAAAAAAAAAAATAAATAAATAAATAAAATAAATAAAAATATATGTGCTCATATATATATATAAATGAAAAAGTGATTAAAGGAATAGAGTGATGCAAGAGACTACCTTACTTTTGGGGAAAAGCAGGTAAAGAGGTGGTGTAATTCAGATCTTATACTAATGATGGAAGTATAGGTTTCCCCATTGTCTTTTGAGATTTTCTTGTGGTGCATGGGTTCACGGGTGCCTTTTCATCTCACAACCTGACCCTCTTGAGAATAACTAAATTCTAATATGATCTTTTAATTGATCTTAGTTTTTAGACTTTGCTGAAAAGTTTAGAAAACTACCTAACAATGTGAATTCATGCATTTGAAATAGTTTTAGTCTTGCCTTCTATTAAGTTTTCTAAGTAAAAATAATGGTGTAAATAGAATTTATATAGCACCTACATAAGAATTTATAGAATTACATAGATCTTTATTGATGTATCATCTCAAATAGGTAATAATTAGTGTGATGTTAAAGAAAAACATATGCTATGCCTTATCACAATTGCTGGCATTCACATCATAAGAAATCATCCCAAATTTCAATAAGAAGATTTAAATATAATCTGAACCTTATTGAATTTGAATTTACTCTCCCTTTTAACATATAATGTATTATTTATGAAGTATTCACTACATTGACAGTAAAAGCTGGTGAATATGGAATGTCTTAGGAAAATGCCCTATAGTCATTAACTCCTATTGCTTATAATGTCATGTAGATAAGAAAAGATTTTATAGATGCCAAGATGTATTACAAATGTTTCAACATGAATTCAAATGTTTTAACCAAAATAAGTTTTATGTAGGGTTTTTTTTTCTTACATTGAACATGCAGTTTTTAATTTTGAACAATACATTTGATAAACTACTACAAATAAATTTTTGGCTTTTTTGGGGGGGTCACACCCAGCAGTGCTCAGGGGGTACACCTGGCTCCATGCTCAGAAATCACTCCTGGCAGGCTAAGGGGACCATATGGGATGCCGGGATTTGAACTACCGACCTTCTGCATGCAAATCAAACATCTTACCTCCATGCTATCTCTCCGGCCCCTACAAATAATTTTCAGTGGAAATACAATTAGATCAAGGTCACGAATTTGTTGGAAAGTAAAGTGAAGGTTAAAACATCTTATATTAATATAAATATTACATATATTTGCCTGTTCAAGTTGTATTAAAATTGAAATGATTTTTCTTTTAAGCTATTTGATGATGCAAGGATGTAGATGAACCTAAAACATTCTTAGGACTACAACTAGGCTAAAAAATTTTGCAAGATACATTAAATATTGATTATCTGTTGTATTCCTAATAACATTGATTATCGTAATAGGACTAAAACTAGGCCTTTTATTCATAGAAGTTATAAGAAATGTAAAAGACTTAGAATTCTCTTATAGAATTAGAATATGACAAAAACACTTGTTCTCATTTGAGTGTACTTATTAGTAGTACCCTCCTGCTTGCATGGTTAGATATTTCACTATATTTATTATGGCTATAATTTTTCTCTTGTCTTCTCTCTCTTGCTTTTAATATTTAGTCCTGTTTCTTTCACCTTTGTTTTGAATTCCCACTACGTAGTCTATAAAGACATGTTTATTGTCATTCTCCTGTTACCATCACCTTTTACACCGATAATGCAGTTCCAGGAAACATTGCCCATTACTCAACATAGTTGAGCATTAGGATCAATTGCCTTATCTGTTCTCACACACATCTTTTTTACTTCTCAGTGACACCTACATTTCACCTGCTTATAGGCATTCCCTCTGAAACTTATCAGAATCCTTAAGCTGACTCACTTCATTCATTTAATGGTTTCAGTTCAGCCATGTCAAAGTTTGAAGGTCTGAGCATAAACAAAACAAGATAGAATAAAACACTAGCCATTTATTGTTGCTCTTTTCAGTTCTAGAATCCGAACATTTTATTCAGTGGAAGCCACATAACATTTTTTCTTTTCTTTCTACTTTTGTCTTAAGGAGAAATCTTATATAAATTTTAGAGTCAGTCTTTACAACACCCCTACTTTTCCTCTCATATTAAATTTGCACCCCCACACCAATAAAATATTTAAATCCCTTTAGGATGGTTTCAAGACTTCTAAAAGCATGTAACTTTTTTTTATTCTACTAATGTTTTACCTGATGACTTACCTGATTTTCTTAAAAATAGTTTAATTTACATCTCCTAATTTACAACTCTAAATTGTTTGTTG
Organism: Suncus etruscus; assembly: GCF_024139225.1. Classification (NCBI taxonomy): domain Eukaryota; kingdom Metazoa; phylum Chordata; class Mammalia; order Eulipotyphla; family Soricidae; genus Suncus; species Suncus etruscus. The sequence continues at coordinate 74,937,767 of NC_064856.1, forward strand.
CACATTTTTTTATAAATTATTTTTTAATTTTTCTTTTTGCTTGGGGACATACCTGTGGTACTCATGGTTTAATTTTGTTTCTGCACTATCCCTAGCTTGGCAAGGACTATATTTCTGTACTATCACTCTGGTCTGCACCTAATTTTTGACAAGTAGAAATGAATTTTTAATTTAGCTGCATAGTTCATCTTAGATACTACTTCAAAACTTCTCTATATTTCAATTAGATTTAGACTGCTTTAAATATAAATTACTTTATGTTTAGTTAACATGAAATTATTATAACACTGCTTTTTATTTCATATAACAAAGTTAATATACTTTGGGCTAAATCATTTGGCATTTCTCTGGAAAATAACTACATATGGAAATCTATTTGATCTTCACAACTACTGTTGCATTTTTTTTCTCTGACATTAAATTCTTTTGATTGACAGTTATGTTTTCCCTTTGGAATTTTACAAAAAGGCTAAATTGTACATTCATTATACAGTAAGTATTTTAATTTTTCTGTTGCTTACTGTTCTGGATGGTTAGGTGTGGGTTTCCATGATAAAATTTATTGTGATTTTTATTACCTGGATGTTCTTGTTCCATATATGTATATATGTGATGTATATATATTATGTATATGTATATAAATGTATATATTATATATTATTTATATATATTTGTCCAGCTACATTCTTTATTTTCCCAATTTTTGAGAGGCCACACCCAGTAATGCTCAGGAATTACTCCTGACTATACACTCAGAAATCGCTCCTGGCTTGGGGGACCATATGTGATGCCAGGGGATTGAAACACAGTGCATTCTAGGTTAGCACATGCAAGGCAAATGGCTACCGCTTGAGCCACTGCTCCAGTGCCTATTTTCCCAAATTTTTTTGTTTTGTTTTTCTTGGCCACATACATTTGACACTCAGGGGTTACTGCTAGTTATGCACTCAGAAATAGCCCCTGCCTTGGGGAAACCATATGGAATGGCGTGGGATTGAACTGCATCCTAGGCTAACACTTGCAAGGCAGACACCTTACCTTGTCTAGTGCCACCTCTCCAGCCCTATTTTCCCAATTTTTGATATCATTCTTGGCCTTGTGGGATTAATCTTTGTAGTTTGTATATCTTAGATATTAAAACTTTATCTGATATGAGTTGAATGCAAAAATGATCTCTCATTCAGTTAGCTGTTCTATGTTCATTAGAAATATCAGCTAATAAGCTCAATGTAAGTATAAATTTAAAATGAGTGCTGCATGTGAAAAAAAAACTTAGTTTCTTGGAATGCAGATTAAAACAACAAAAATAAATTTCACATCTCTGAGAATTTCCTTAAGCAAGAAAAAAGTGCCAGAAGCAATAGCTTTACTGGAAGTGTGATGAAAAATAGAACTTGTTTCATTCACCATTGGTGGAAATCTAAATCACACTAGCATGAAATAGTATTAAAAACAACTATAAAATATTAAAAAGAAATTCACCCTACCATATTATTCTGCAACACCATTCCTAAGTACCTATCCAAAGAGCACAAAAAAACATCATCAAACTATATTTTCAGGTTACAATATATTTTCAGAGCTATGTTCATTTCATTGCCATATACAAAGCCAAGATCTTGAAAAGTTCAGTGTCTAAGGAAAGATGAATGGATAAATAAGATGTTACATATATACTTATATACATATATGTACATATACACATATAATGGATTACTACTCAATTACAAGGAAGATAAAATTGTGCCTTAGGCTACATATGGACATAATTGGAGGACATCATGATAGAAGAAATAGCAATACAAATACATAACGATCTCATATTGGTATATAAATCTTTTTTGAAAGGAAAAGGTTAGATAATGTATAGTGAAAAAATACCCATAGATTCTGACTACAGAATTGGGGTTACCTAAGTTATATTTTGGTATTGAATTTGTATGAATGTGGGATGGATTATTGTGAGTGAGTATGGACATTTCTGTGTGTTGTGAATTCTTTGGTACCATTGTATTTTGAAAGAATATATATATATATATATATATATATATTTATAAACTATGAATTAATTCAATTAAAGCAAATGTTAAAATAATATAAAGAAAGAATACAGGGATTAAGATACTTGCTATGCATATGATTTGACTCCTGGCACCACATAGTCCTTTGACATCAGAGGGACAAAAATTAATAGTATATTTGAGCACTAATAGGTGTAACCTTCCCATCCTTCCCATACAAAAATTAAAAAATTTCTTTACAGTATGACTATATTTTTTACATTATTATATAATTAAATTTATAGTTGATTTTATTGCATTTTTATACATAAATGAAACATGAATGCTTTACACTGTATTTATAAAATATATTATTACCAATTTAAAATTTCATGTTGAAATATAAGGGGACATAAAGGATCATCTAATTCACTAAACATTCTGAAGAATGAAAATACTAAAAGTGATACATTTTACAGATAATATAGTGGACAGGGCACTATCTTTGAATGTGACAGACACTAGTTCAATCCCTGATATTGCATTAGGGGTTAACTGATTACATTCAGGAGTGGACTCTGGGGACAAAGTCAACAGTATTTAAATCCTGACACCCAAAAAAAAAGTAAGAACAAAAAAAAAAGTGACAATGAAGAAATAGACATTTAAATGTGACATACCTATTGTAATGGAATATATACTAAAACTTATATATTGTGTGTTATTAACATATTAATAAATATTAATATAAAATAATTAATTAAAATAAATCTTCAGACATAAGATTTGTTATTTATATATTAGTAATAAGCTCTGAGAACTAAAACAATTTTAAAGTGAGCATTTCTGTCTATGTCTGTCTATACATATCACATTTAACCTGTAATATGTGGAGGTTGTTACTATACATCTATGAACTTCGTGGGATTTTTTAATTTTTGTTTTAGTTTTGATTTTTGGGAAGGGCACACCCAGCATTGCTCAGGGGTTTCTCTGGGCTCTGCACTCAGAAATTACTCCTGGCAGACTCGAGGGACCATATGGGATGCCTGGGATTGAATTTAGGTCCTTTCCCGGTTTGCCGCATGCAAGGCTAATGCCCTACCATTGTGCTAAACTAAATTTTGTGTTTTGTTAATAATGTTTCAATGATTTAATTTAATAATGACTTAATGAAGTTCAAATTAGAACAAGTGTTGACTTTTAAGCCTTGCCTAATGCATATTAGGATTCAATCCCTGGATGCATGTATGATTCCTTTTACCCATGCAGAGTAATCCTTGAGTACTAAGTCAGGAGTAAGCATAAAGACTGGTGAGTATGGCCCAAAATAGCAACAAAAGCAAAGGCAAAAGATAAAGAAGACAACAAACAACAACCTTTTATCCAAAGCCAAAACCCTTTCTTCTCATAGTAATTTTTTTGTCTTTGCTAAACTGAATTTAGATTAGGTTTTTTACTGTTTTGTTTTTGCTACTTTGAAGAGGCAAGGGCGAGAAGTGAGGAGGAGAACTGAGATAGATAAACATAGATGACACTATGTCAGAGGATGTATAGCAGGATAATCAAAACTCTATTTCATTTCCCTTTTCTCTTCCAATTTCTCAATTCTTTAGAAAACAAAAACATCTAGATGAAAAGGATAGAATACAAGGTAGGGAATTTTAAATAGCCTGTATCTGATACTGAGGAATGAAATATTTGCTTTAAATATCTACTAAAATTTGAATTTTTTCTGTGTATTTATTGAGCTATACACTAATTAATTAGTGTAGTAACAGCAACAGTGATTAAAATAGCAACCACAAAAATTCAAGACTGTTTGAAGTAGCGACTTGACAACAGCAAGATGGCATGTACTGTTTAAAAAAAAAAGTTGGGAGACAGATGCTGAATCATTGCAATTATAAAGTTGCACATGATCTCTTCCACTGACTCTATTGCTCACCTTGTTTAATAGGCTTCTCCTTCAGCACTAGAACCATTAAAAGATGACATTTTTATATATTTAGATTTGACTACTAATAATCAGTTTAAACACAGATTCATTGTCCACAATGAATATATCAATAATTTTAATTTAAATTACATAAGCTAACTGTACTGATATGTCAAACTGACTTTTCAAGATTAAAACCCTATAGAATGTAAAATATAAACTCATAATATCTGGGGAATAGTGCTAAAGCTGTTGATTGCCTTTTATATAAAGTGATAAGTGAAAAATCATAAGTCAGTGTTTGTAACATTCATAGTGACATGAAAGACTAACTCCAAAGGAAATTGACACATTTTTCACTGTGAATCTTAGTGCTTTATACTTCATACCACCTTCTTCTATAAAATAATAGTCATATTTCCAAGGCTCAGAAAATTGCCTGGAAATTATTGTCTACTTTCATGAAGATGATATGAAGACAAAGAGACTTAGGAGTACATGAGCAATCAATTTAAGACAGTATATGAGATTTATTTAGAGCCATCACTAAGAAGTTATATTAGTTATCAACATTATTTAGCGTTCATCTGACTTATAGAAATATAACATCATCTGAAGAACTTGTTACAAAACCTTTATGGATCCTACCCTACACAAGAAATCTGTATTCAGAACCCCTGGGTGAAATTTGATATTTGCTTTTTTTGATGAGGCCCTTTGTAATAAATAGGATGTCTGAATTCTTACAAAATATTTAAAATAAAGCATGCTTTGACAATAAGTCACAAAAATGTTAATGTTTGAGCTTTTAGTGATGGTTCTGCAATGGAAGTTGATAGTAACTACCAATATTGTTTTTATATTTCAAATTACCTATATTCAAATGTGCTATCATGTTACCAAAATAAATGTCTAGAAGGGGAGAAAATCAAAGGAAAGTGAGGAGGTAATATAGTTTCTCTTAAAACAAATTAGTGATCAGGGCTGGAGTGAAGGCACCGCGGTAGGGCATATGCATTACATGTGGCTGATCTGAGACAAACCTGGGTTGGATCCCCAGCATATCCCATATTGTCCCATGAGACTGCCAGGAGTAACCCCTGAGCACCACCAGGTGTGGCCCAAAAACCAAAAGACAAAAATAAAGAAAAATTATAAATAGGAAACTTTTTTTTCTAGTGCTAATGTTTTATTTAATTCACAAGACAAAGGTGTCTCTTGCTATAAAGATGATATGATGACTAAATAAAGATGATAGATGACTAAAAATTTTGTAGGTGGTATTTGCATTCTCTGATATGGGACAAAGTGACACTTTAAGAAATTAAAAAGAAAGTATTAATGAGTATCATCCAACTAGATCCAGAGAATTCTAGAATGATGAAATGAGTTTATCTGGTTGGAATGGAGGCAAACATTCCATGTAAAAAGAACATAAAAGCATAGATTAAGTAGTGATAAAATATGTTTGAGACTGGCACATACAGACAAGACCCCCCTCACCTCATCTTGTGTCTGCAAGAAAGTTTCCACGAAGAGAAATATTAACCAATCAAATGACAGAAGCTCACATTCAATTTTGGAAGTATTATTTATGGAATAAGTATCTTCAAGGGAGAGCATTCATGGGAAAACTTCAAAAGAGGGACCTCAGAGCTTTTATTTTTTCTACTTTTTGGTACTTTCAGATTTTCTAAATATTTTTTTTCTCTTCCCCCTAAATAACTTGAGGACCTGACCATATTCTGACTCTTTCATGGCAGTCCTTGGCAATATAAAAATTCCCTGGCTCTAATGGGCACCACATTGCCATGTTAAAGAATATTGTCATGAAGGTACAGTTCAACTAACCATAACCTAGTATAGTCCTAGGTTTTCTCTCAATGAAGAAAGAGACTTTGAAGGATGCTTTAAATCTCTGTTGATCTTTACTGTCCATTTGAAGTGGAATGTGGGATGAAGTCTCATTCCTGTCTCAGTGCTCTCATGAACTCACACATACTATTAGTCTTATAACTAATAATAAGTACTTAGTATAAAAGATCAGTAGGGATGCATGAAGCTTTCTTCAACTGTAAATTATTTCTGCAAGTGTACTGATATGTACAGAAGAAATTGCAAGGAACATTTAATGGGTTAATTCTTTTCACAAGCAGAGTATATTTGGAGAAACACTCATATTCTGAATATTGTACTCTCTCAGCTGGCTGCTATTTTATCATATCCTTTGAACATGAAGAAGCTTAAGTAAACATGAGCCAGGATACAATCCTCTTGTTATATATCCTACCTAGGGAAGTTACAAAAATTCTATGCTCTGGTGAGAGGGTTTTTTTCCCCCCATCCTTGTTAACTGTGATTTTCATTTGTTAGGATAAGATTCAGTTAACATTTTAACAGTGCTATGCCAGTGTCTTTCTTATAGAAAGAAAATGAAGTCAGTAGGGAGACATTTCTGAACCACTGTAAAATCATGAAAGGAAACGATTAATATAAATGAAAGGTAGTGATTTTATTATTCTAAAGATGTCTTTGGAGTTTTTCCTCTCTTGAGTCAAAGATAGCATGCAAGCTTTATGGTTCCCTCCCACCCCCCAACCCGCTGGCTGTAGAGTCAGTCTTGACTACAATGTGCAGAATGGCAGGATCTGAAACCACTCAGCACAAGATGCTTGAAAAATCAATATAATTTTTCTCAGAGACACTAAGCATAAGATTTATCTCATGCATGAAACATAATGTAAAGCCACAGATTCCTTTTAGACCTAGTAAAATACATTTCTGAATAAAATTTCAGTATAGATACATGAAGCTAATAAAAACATCACACATTGATTTTGTATTGACAGGACTATTTTTCTTGGTGATAAATGATGTTACATTTCTTGCCAATCTTACATTAAGATCCTCTGAGGTATTCTACTTTTGAAAAGTAGGCTAACTTTACTATAGATTAGATTTCTTTAATCAAATAAATCTCTGATTCTTGAATGATCCATTATACATATAACTCACCTTCCAACACTCAAATAAATACAATTTTTTTGTTTTTTTTGGGGGGGGGTGGCTACACCCTGTGAAGCTCAAGAGTTACTCCTGGGTATGCACTAGAAATCACTCCTGGCTATGCACTAGAAATCACTCCTGGCTTGAGGGACCATATGGGACACTTGGGGATTGACCAAGGTCTATCCTAGATTGGCCACATGCAAGGCAAATGCCCTACTGCTGTGCTATCGCTCCAGCCCCTAAATAAATCAAATTTTAAGAATGCATTCTTCAAAGAACTGATGTATTTGTGTTTTAATAGTTTTAAAAAATTGTAAGGGCAAGAAGTGAGGTTTGAACAATATCCTATTTTTAGACAATGGTTGCAATCTGATTTTTAAAGAAAGAAAGCATAATGAATATTCTTAGTCAGCATGTATAAGGAAGCAATATTAATATTTTATTGTGATAAATGTAGAATAAAAGGAATCTTTTTTAATGAAAAATTAGAAATCCATTATATATAAACACCCAGTGATTCTTTGTTTTATACCACACTGTTATTGCTATCAATTGACTCGTGAATCTTTATAAAGGAATCACTCTTAGTGATGCTGGAGATGAAATAGCTGTTCACACAGGAAGGCAAGCTTTATCTCTTCTCCTGCTGGATATCCAGTATGACAGTAGCATAACATATACCTATATATTTGGGGGCAAATAGGGAGCTGTTAGCTTCAGTCACCTTGTTATTAAACTTAATTTGCACCATCCACGTTAGAAAAACAGTAATCCTTCCCAATGTCTGAACATTAATATATTATAGAATATGAGGTCAATATTTCATATCCTCTGGACCTTCTGTAGAAATGATACCTCTAAATCTGGCACTGATATAATGTGGCAAACTTTTTGCTGCTTTTAAGCTTTAATAATTTTTATTAAGTTTGAGTCATTTTATACTTGATGAATAATTTTGAAACTTTAGTTAACAGTCATAGTTCTATTGAGAACAGGGCTTCTTACAAAGAGACTATAGTTTGTGTACAAATGCCTGAATTATTTTATAACTTCTATTGCCTAAAAATCTTACAAAAGGATCCTAATCCTGTAGAATAGCCTGTACAATTTTATTTATTTTTAAGAGTACTGGTATTTCTAGAAAGTTAACATTTTAATATGAGTTTCAAAAGATCTAATAAAAGACTACTGCTTGTGAGCACTCAAAGGAGAGATAAGCATTCATATTTTAAAGTCTAAGTTCAAATTTAACCAAAATTAAACTTAAGTTTACCTGAAGCTTTATCTCAAATAATACAGTGTGCTACTCTCAACGATTTCTTTGGTGAATTATCAAAAGTCATTGTGTTGTCCTTAGAGTTATATTGTCATTGAAATGGTAGGAGGTAAATAAAACATAGCCAGCATAGATAATAATTGCATTAAAATATATAGTGCTTTCTCACAGTTCCTTTACAGGATCCTTTTGGTGTATGACAAGAGTATAGATTAACATGGTCAAACTTGTTTTCCCAATTTCTCATATTAAAAAGAAAATGATGGGGGTCAGAGAGATAGCATGGAGGTAGAGTGATTGCCTTGCATGCAGGAGGACGGTGGTTCAAATCCTGGCCTCCCATATGGTCCCCCAAGCTTGCCAGGAGTGATTTCTGAACATAGAGCCAGGAATAACCCCTGAGCACTGCCGGGTGTTACCCAAAAACAAAAACAAAAACAAAAAAAGAAAGAAAATAAAAGGATGGGGTCCTGAGCTCAGCGGTAGGCCATTTGCCTTGCATGTGACTGACCTAGGATGAACATGGGTTCAATACCCAGCGTCCCGTGTGGTCCCTCAAGCCAGTCACGATTTTTGAGCGCATAGCCAGGAATAACCCCTGAGTGTCACTAGGTGTGACACAAAACCAAAAAAGAAATAAAGAAAAGAAAAGGAAAAAAATGATGGAGCTGGATATCTTCATAGGGAGTTTGCCTTGCATATGGCTGAACTGGATTTGACTCCTATCATCCTATATGATCCCCTTAGCCTGCCAGGAGTAATTTCTGAGGGAAAAGCCAGGAGTAATTTTTGAGCACTTCTCTATGTGGTCCAAAAACAAATAAATAAAAAATGACTAATGTTTGGAAATATATATTTACAAAATAGCCTTATTTTCAGCCAAGACTTTCACTTAATTACAAAATTAAAATTAAAAAGTAAATTTTCACATCACAAAAATGTTTCCAGGTTTTATGAAATTTTATTGAAAATAAAAGGAAAATAAATTTTATTGAAAATTAATTGAAAAATCACTAAAATAATTTGATGTCTGCACAATTAATTTATAAAATTTGACAATATTTCTATCACTAACAAATTTATCTTATTCTTTCATATGGCTATGCGCTCAGAAGTCGCTCCTGGCTTGGGGGACCATATGGGATGCCAGGGGGTCAAACCGTGGTCCGTCCTAGACTAGCGCTGGCAAGGCAGACACCTTACCTCTAGTGCCACCGCGCCGGCCCCAGTAGATATTTCTTAACAAAGACATTAGGGACCAAGTAAGTGAATTCTTAATTACCATTTGTTAGAGAGTTCATTCTATATTTACTTGATAGTTATGATGTACAGTGGTACCAGCAACTTGATTTCACCAAAATAAAAAATAGTTTATAATAAAGCATTGGTAATATGGAAATGCCAGCTAACATTAGGCTCTTAGCCTGCTGAAAGAGGTAGTCCTGGATCTTAAAGTTTTACATATAATACAAAGTCAAATATTTTAAAAGGTTGTAATGGAAACAGACTTCTTATTCCTATGTATTTGTATGTTATAAATTTAATGATATTTTTGTGTTGTGTATAAAATATAACTATTATGTCACAAATATGGAAACCAGCTGTACTGATTTTTCTAAAGATTTACCTACTTTTGATTAAAAAAATCTGACTCACATTTTGATCTTCAAATTTTATATTTAAGACATATGCCAAATATGAATCATTACTGTGATACTTATCTATATTTCTTATATTTTCCATGTTCTTAGTCCTGAAAGTAACAATTTATATGAGGATTTCCATTTGCAAATATGTCTTGGGAATTTTACAATACTTGCATATATGTGAGAAGAAATTGTGGCAATATCTTCTTTGTTGTATTTAGTTAAAATATATAATCTTTTTTGTATTTTCTATAACTTTTAGCATAATTTAGATATATATACAGGCATGCATACATAATTTTACCTATGGGTAGCACAATTTTCCCTTTTCTTATTTTTCTTGCCCTTCTTTTTCATGAATTATCTTTAATTTTTAACCTCCATCATGCAATTTTAATTCATTCCATTTAAAATTATTTCCTTACTCCAAAGACACTGGCAATCATTTTTTGTTTGTTTATTGGCCACAGTTGACAGTAGAGTTTAGTCCTGGCTTTTGTATCAGGGTTCGCTCAAGGGACAATGTTACCATATGTGTTGCCCAGGATGAAGCTCTGGCTTGACTTTAAGGAAATGAGCTTTCAAATTTTGTTCTCTCTCCAGTCCACAAATGCCAACTTGATTTCACAATATAGATTTATGGATACTGTAATTTAAATGAACATGCCTTATTATTATTTCTCTTATTACTTACTTATAATTATTTCTCTTATTACTCAAGTATCCAATGAAAATCCAACCAATCTTAAATATCACTGATTTAATCTCAGTGTTAAAGAAAGACCAAATTGAGTCTGATAAATGATAAAACAAAACAAAAAACAAACATCTGGTATTTGTCAATAACTACTGCCATCAAGGAGAAAGAAATCTTGGTATAGAATAGAATAAAGCATGAACAATAAGGTAGAATCAAGGAGCAAGGCATCAATAGATATATATTACTATCAGGAAATATAAGAAGTGAAAAGAATCATTTTAGGATAGTGTTACTTTACTATGAAGTTGTAAAAGATTTTGCTCATAAGAATGGTATGTGATTCTCTTTTAGTATAGCTGTCAAAATTTAGTCTCAGAGTAATGTTGGCCTCCTTAAAAAATGGAAGGATTTTTGTTTCTTCAATTTTCTAGAAAAGATCAAGGTCTAGATGATAAGTCTTATTTCAAGTTTGGGTGGAAGTAAATAATACATCCATCTGGTCGTGGGCTTTATTTTGGAGATATGTTTGATTACTGTTTCAATTTTCTTGCTTCTGACTGGTGCTCCAGTTTCCAATTTTCCAACTGATTCATTCCTGAGATATTGTATTCCTGATTTTTTTTCTTTCTTCTGCAATTTCCAATTTCTATTGTTGTTCAGTTGTTTAGAATAATATCTATGTGACTTTGTATTTCTCTGGTGATAGTTGTCACGGTTTTTTGTAATTCTGTGTATTAGAAACTTCTAATTTTATTTATGAACCTAGGTTTTTAATCTTTTGTATTCTTTTTAAAAAGTGACTGAAATTTTTAGTGATAGATTTGACTTTATTTCCATTTTGTTTTTTAATCTTTTTATTTAATTTTATTTTATTTGGTTGTTGGATCACACCTGGTGATGCTCAGGGGTTATTCCTGGCTCTGCACTCAGAAATCGCTCTGGTAGACACAGGAGACCATATGGGATACAGGATTCAAACCACCCTCTGTCCTGGATAGACTGTGTGTAAAACAAACACCCTTACCTCTGTGCTATCTCTCTGGCCCCATAATCTTTTTAATTTTTATAATTTATTTCCTTTCACTGATTTTCAATTTAATTTTAATTTATTCTGGTTTCTTAATATATGTGGTAATGTTTTTTTAATATGTTTGAATTTGAGGACTTCATGCTTCCTGGAACTTACTTCTAATTCTAAGAACATCTCTATGCTACAGTTTTTCGATGGAACATGATCCAATAACTCATGTTAATTCCCATTTATTTCTAGGCTGTATATTTGTTATATCAACTGCATATTTGCTTTCATCATTTTTTGTTTGTTTGCTTTGGGGAAGAAGCCAGTGACACTCAGGGGTTACTCCTAGCTACACACTCAGAAATCGCTCCTGTCTTGGGGAACCATATGGGACGCAAGGGGGAAATGAACTGCGATCTGTTGTTCTAGGCTATCACTTGCAAGCCTTACACCTAGCACCACCGCTCTGGTCCCTGCTTTCATCACTGATATAAAAGTATAAAAATTTTATATTGTTTAGTCTCCAAATGTTTTTACCAGTGAATCTTCCCAAAATGTTTTCAAAAATCTCATTCTTTGATTACATTTTATGAGGAAAATTTCTACTCATCTTTGAAGAGGTGCCAACTAATATTCTGCCACACATACACAGTGGGTTTGGGGTTATCTCTTTGTCCTGACAAACCTTGAAAGAAAACTACTGTTCAAATATTATGCTTGCCACTTTGAATGCTATGTCTGATAAAAAGGAAAAATTTTCCTTAGGCACATAGATGCTTCTTACGAATAGTCCAGGTCTTTTTTTGCCAAGATTCAGAGGAATATGATAGTTATTTTAAATTTTCTAAAGGCATATGTTGCAAACATTTCCTAGAATAGAAACCCTTGTGGTCAACCACTTCATATAATGGCAAAGTTCATTACAAGCACTCATGTGTAATTTTCTTGCCTATGAGTTAATTAAAATATTCACTTTTGGAGAAATTTGAACACTTGTTAGAGTGGTCAATTTAGTATTATTCCTCTTTATATGTAGGCATTTGACTCGAAATTTTGGTCTGTATTACTTTCTTACTAATTCAACAACTCATCAATTTCTTATAGAAAACAAAAGTCCTGAAGATGTAATTTAAGAGTTTTGATGAATGTTACATTATTGAGTTTTCCATTCATAACCATTGAATTCAAAATCATATAAAATTAAGATTACTCACTATTAGTAAACTTAAGTAGGCTAGAACATGCTATAAGCAAATTTTCAGAAACAGAGATGAGGTCAAGGACATGAACTTATTTTTCAGAGTGTTAGAGACAGAATATTCCTAAAATATTTAGAAAACTATTAGGAAACTTTGGAAATTATTAGGGGGTATTATGGGCTTGAAAATTTGAAAATATACAACGTGCATATATTTTATTTAAAAAGACTTAGAGATGCCATTGCTTTCTGTTGCTTTTTACATTAATAATAAAACATGCAATTATAGGTCTAGTATTGTTCAGCCAGGGACTTTGGGACTGTAGGAAAGAAGAGCCACAAAGTTGCAAAACATTTTGATTTTATTTTTACAATCCTAAGAGCACTATCTCTGAATGCTAGAATATTAGTTACTGATTTACAACTATTATGCACGAAAACCTTTTTTATCTTGATTATTATTTTCTTTATACCTTCTACTTACAATTCCCTTCCACTACATTTTATCACATAGAACACTTAAGTTCAATACAGATATTTTTTCATAATTTTCTCCCACCAATATACTATTATATTTTCATAGATTATCCTTTTAAAGCTACAACATTAAGTATAATACATTGCTAATATTCAAAATATTGAAAAATATTATATACATAAATATAATTAAGGAACGTTGAATGCATTTGTTTTTTGTTTGTTTGTTTGTTTGGGGGGCCACACCCAGTGATGCTAAGGGGTTACTCCTGGCTATGTGCTTAGAAATCGCTTCTGGCTTGAGGGACCATATGGGATGCTAGAGGATCGAACCTCGTCTGTCGTCCTAGGCTAGCACCGGCAAGGCAAATGCCTACCACTTCGAACCACCGCTCCGGTCCCTGAATATATTTGTTATAGAAAAAAGTACAACACGTAATTCTGTAATCAGCATGAAAAATTTGTAACATTGAAGTCCTACTAATTTATTGTCTTTTTTTTTGTTTGTTTGTTTTGTTTTTGGGTCACACCCGGCGGTGCTCAGGGGTTACTCCTGGCTGTCTGCTCAGAAATAGCTCCTGGCAGGCACAGGTGACCATATGTGCTATCTCTCCGGGCCCTATTTTATTGTCTTTTAATTTCTTGCTCTTTCCCTTGTTTTCTTTATAACCCAGGATCACTATACACATATATGCTCACAGTCACACACTTTTAGTTGAGGTTGCATACTTGGTAGTAGTGTTTCCAGTTATTTCACACCTTTTCTGTGATATAAGGATCACACTCAGAATTTGGAACATCTCCGGCCTCATGCCACTAAACTATCCATAGTCTCTCTCATTTTTTATTCATTTAAACTTGAAAAAAATCACTTAAATTCTGAACTATTTGTATTTTGTTTTAAAATATTTGATCGTGCTACTCACCATTCTGAAAGCTTATTCTCATGGATAATATAGAAGCCTCCAATTATTTTTTGTTTTTGAATCACACTCAAGGGTAGTCAGGGCTTATTTGTGGTTTTGCACACAGGGATAATTAGTGGGCTAGACTCAGGAGACCCATATATGCTGCCTGGGGTCAAACTGGTTCATCAACATCCCAGCAAGCACTCTATTATAATCACTCTATTCTGGTGATTCCTCATTAAGACATAGGATATTTGCATGTCTAATAGTTACATTATCCAATAGGTGTTAATTATTTTTAAACATCTCATGAAACTATAGTTGTAACAGCCCTAATAAATACTACTTTAGTTATATGGTGAAATTTAAAATAATGCAACCATTTTTTTATCTAGTTATTTGGACAAGAAGAAAACTTACTGAGAGCTCTTAATACCATTACAAAATTCTGAAACTTGGAGATATTCAACACATCTCACTTTTTTTAACCTTTAAGCAAAGTTCCAAACTGGAGTTAAAGCATTAAAAAATCATAGGACAGGATAGATTACACAATGGACGGGCCACATACATTGCATACTGGAGACCTCTATTAGATGTCCAGCACCAAGATGGTGTCTGAACATTGGCAGAAATGACCCTGAATCAGAAATCTAACATGGTTACAATAGCACCACCAGATGTGCCCCTACAAATCCCCTTATTTTCCAGCTTATCTCCCCCACAATAAGATAATATAGTAAAACAAAGTTATTATTAATAATAATTTAATATGATTAATATTAATTTTAAAAAATACTTTTAATTATACAGACAGAATAAGAAAGGCAGACTTAACGATCTTTATTGGCTATTTAAATAACTCCTGATCATAAAAGAGGAAAAAGTGTAAACCTGTAAAGTTAAATGAAGAAGAGGGACTGGGAAGACAGGACTGGTTAAGATGATTACTTTGTTTTCAGCATTCTACTTAGTTCCCTGAGTATTGCCATTGATTCCTGATTTCCATCTTAACACTGAAGAATATACATTTTTAAATATCTTAATGACAAAACTGGTCTATGACAAATTATTGCCAGTTTGCTAAATGAAGAATGACAGACAAATCAGCTGCCTTCATTGTAAACAGTTGGAAGCAGAACCATGATAAAGACAGTTAAGTTGGAAATGATAACAGCAATAAGATTACACCAGAGAGCTGCTTATGTACAGTACTTACTCATGTACAGTTGCTGAAATTCAGGTTCATGAATGAAAATAAAAAACAAATTATTTTATAAAGTGCATTAAATGATACATAGAGATATTAAGATATTTAAATATATATTATATTTTTATAAAAGTGCATCCTTTGTACATAGTTAATCCCACAAAGGATAATACATACAAGACTATATTATATGAAAATTTCTCTCATTTAAAGAGAAATATCAGCATTATCTTTTGTAGGAACTTTATAAATTTAGTGTATTTGAGATACCAAACTGATAAGTATATGAGATAATACTTATAGATGAAGTTCTAATAAATGTAAATATATAAAGAAAATATTATGAAACTAAATCCATTAGACATACACAGAAACAAAACTATACATCTCAATAATGAGACTAAATTTGTACAAACATTAAACAGACACATGAGATAAATTATTATAATTCAGCACACTGGCAGTATAAAAGAAATATATACATGATGCATTTTTGCTGTGATAGTACTATTTTTGTTAACTACTTTAATAATGTAGTTGTTTTCTAATGGTTAACATATTTAACAAACATAGCTTTGCAATCAGTATTTCTACTTCAGATTATTAAGTAAATTTAGGTTTACTCAGTTTCTGAGAAAATGTAGAATTTCTTTATATGGTAATTAGTATGTTTAAGTAAAATCAAGCAAACAGTGTTCATGTGACATCTTCACAAATACTTTATTTTAAGTCATGTCATGTCATCTGTAGCCTGTCTTCTATTTGTACCAGGGTATATATAAGGAGGAATAAAATAATTGTGAACAAGATTACTTGTTATAGTTTATATACATATATGTAACAAGATTATAGTACTTAAAAATTTAAGAAGGAGACGGACTACATTTGTGAGCACAGATATACTTCAAGATTAACCAGAAAGATCAAAAAACAAGTTATAAAAGAAGCATTTAGGCCGGGAAGGTGGCGCTAGAGGTAAGGTGTCTGCCTTGCAAGCGCTAGCGTAGGACGGACCGCGGTTCGATCCCCCGGTGTCCCATATGGTCCCCCAAGCCAGGGGGAATTTCTGAGCATAGCCAGGAGTAACCCCTGAGCGTCAAACGGGTGTGGCCCAAAAACCAAAAAAAAAAAAAAAAAAAAAAAAAAAAAAAAAAAAAGAAGCATTTCACAGTTGTTTAAGAATTTTAATTTGGGGGTCAGATATATCTGAGTGCTTACGATGAATGACATTATGTAGTTGATTCAAGTTTGACCCTTGACATCCTATAAGGTGCCCTTTGCCATCCAAGCCCACCAGGAATACAGAATATAGAGCCAACAGTAAACTCTGAGCAGCTGGTATATCGTACTGCCCCCAAATCTCCTAGTTCTTTTTTTAGTATGTGCTCTGGAAATTGCATCCATGTGTTGAGAGACATCTTGTCATTGGAAATTACCGTATTTATACCCATGTATAACGCGCACCCCTAATTTCCGATTAAAAATTGGTATAACATTTTCATAGACTTTTTCTCTATTGTAATATAGCATAATATGAACATGCACTTAAGTTTTTGTTTTTTTTTTACTTTTGGGTGAAGAGTGTTAATACAGTGGGAAGTATGGATGGGAATGAAAGATGAGGGGGTATTTGGATTTCCAAAGGGGGGAAAGGGGAAGGTATACGGTAGGGGTAGGAAGGGAGAAACGAGAAAATACATTGGAAAGGAAGGGAAAAGAGGAAAGAAAAAAAGTAGAGAGAAGAGTGGAGAAGAAATGATAAAAAAAGAAAGTAGTGAGAAGAGAGGAGAGAATAGCAAGGGAATGTTAGTTTGCTTGAGTGTGTTCGATGAGTATAGTCTGTAGTTTAATCCGTATGTCACGGGTACTGCTTCGGTGGTCTGACTGGCCACGTGCTTCGATTCCTAAAAGAAGGTATAACCTTGAAATAAAGTGTATGTTAAAGAGTTTTCTCGGGACCATCTCGTAGTGCCAGCTAGGTATGGTATCTCGTGTGGTGTCCCGAGCTGCCATCCTGGTTTAATCACCCTTTGTATCCAAGGATGCCTGTGGACAGAAAAGCTGAGACGTTTTTATCATAATTCACATCATGCTGTTTAGAAAATTTCATGTTTTTGTAACATGAACATTTTCTAGTGTAATCCTCACGACTTTCTAAATATAATTTGACGCATAATTTGCATTATATCTCTTTATTAAGTGATATTTTATTTATTTATTTTATTATTTATTTATTTATTTATTATTTTTAACTGATATTCTCTGAACAGTGAAATTACAAGAAATTATTTATCTTTTTTGCCTTTCCTTTAAATGTCTGTAATAAGCTGGCATTATATCTGCAGTCAGAAAGAAAAATAAATCATTTGTGTCTTTTTCAAAAAAATGTGATTGAATCAAATGAAAGATGGATAAATTACAGTATTTTGTCAAGGCATTGCCATGTTGAGGACTCATTTGAAATCTAATATGATAGAACACTAAAATGCAAAACTCGGGCAACCAACCTATATTTTCAAGAACCCTGTGGACAAAAAAAAGAAGTTAAAGAGTTATTATAGACATAAAATTAAGGCATTGAAACATTCTAATATTGAGCTTTGTAGTGTGAGTCCTTGCTCCCCCCCAATACATACTATACCTGCTTCTGAGGATAAAAGTATTAGAACTTTATTATAGATCTCTAAGATGAGCAGTTGATTGAACACCTGTTCAGTCTAAACAGCTATATCTGTTGCTTCAATTTCTTTGAAGTAATATGTTTCTCCTCTTCCACTGAGTTTGTTTCTTTCCCCTCACTATTCTCTGGCACCTACAGTTATCGAGACAACTACCTATTAGACCATTGTATTTCTTCATGTAAAAATGTTCTAAATACCACATTTAAGTAATATCATTCTGTATTTATCCTTCATCTGGCTTATCTTGTTTGACATAATACCTTCCAGATCCATCCATGTTGTTACAAATTGCACGAATGTATCATTTCTTACCACTATGTGGCAATTTATTGTACATATGCACCATATTTTCATGATCCAATCATCTATTGTTGGACATTTAGGTTGATTCCAAGTCTTGGTTATTGAACTGAGTGTTGCAATAAATAGTGGTGTGCATACATAAAATAAAATCGGTATAAAATTTTGTTTCACACCAAGCACTGTAGCTCCCCTTTGTGCCCTGGTAGGCTTGTCCCAGAAGACACAGAACATGTGTGTGTGTGTGTGTGTGTGTGTGTGTGTGTGTGTGTGTGTGTGTGTGTGTGTTTTCTTCGCCCTCGCGAACATTGCGCGGCTGCAGCCCAAAAAAGGCTCAGTGAGAACTCACATTTCTCCTGCGCCCTCATTGGACAGGCTGCCACTGCCACCCCATTCCAGCCCTCATTTATAACGCGCACCCAAACTTTGATTTCTTTTTTTGGTAGAAAATTCTGCGTGCGTTATACTTAAATACGGTAGTTCTTAGTGCTGGGAGGTTCCAGGTACCTATCTTGTTTACTATATAAAAATTTCATTTACTATTTTAACAAAGTATCTCATTCTTTCACTATGTTTAATGTCTACAAAATCTTAGCACTGTGGTAGAGTCAAGAGAGAGAATGAACTTTTTTTTTCTTGGCAACTAATAAACATTTTTGCATCATAAAAATAAAATGATATGCCATCATTCTATTGAGCATTGTGGAACAGATTCTAGGCCCTTAAAATATAAAAACATAAATATATTAAATATATTAAGGGTTCTTTACAATTAGAAGTTTCCATTTTCTATATAAACATGCTTATACATATATAAATTTAAAATACTTTGCAAGACTTTTTAATATTATAAATGAAATTTATATA
The DNA here is from genome assembly GCF_024139225.1 of Suncus etruscus. Taxonomy (NCBI): domain Eukaryota; kingdom Metazoa; phylum Chordata; class Mammalia; order Eulipotyphla; family Soricidae; genus Suncus; species Suncus etruscus. The sequence goes on from NC_064856.1 coordinate 74,956,996, forward strand.
TAAACTCAATTTATAATACCTATAAATAATATTTGACATATTTAGGCCTAGATTTGGAATTTATTATGAGGATATGAAGATGCAATGTTGTTCATGCACTGGAGGATAGCTGTATTTTGGGCCATCTAGGACCAAACAATGAATTGATGAATGTCGGTAAACTGCATGATGCTGAAGCTAAATTAGATTTGTTTATATGCTAGGCATGATCTTAAATCGCCTAACTCCAAATTCAATATTTTATACTGCTGAATATTTCATAATTTTATCAGTTGAAATAGTAGAAATAGCAAAATGATAGTTCTTTGTTTAATGTTTTTTTAAGAAAAAAGTATGAAAAGATAGTATCACAATATATCAGGATAAAATTTCATATTTAATGATTATAAAAATGAAAAAACATGCATTGTTACACATCACACATATAAATTCCTATTGAATTTTAGATGTAAAAGATTAAAAGAGATAAATAGGCCCTTATTTTTCAATTTTAAGGATTAAAGGGATAAGAATGTAAATTATTATTTGACCATAAGCACATTAACAATATCTTTTCTTACAAAATAAACCTTTATAATATGGAAAACTCAGACAGGAAATTAGATATTATATTTGCAATATATTTTAATCAGCAAGGTTCTATAATTTCATATCTGAAATATGTAAATGCAGACCAAAAACATAGCAATGGAATAGTAAATATGAAAAATATTGAGGAAACATTTTATAAATAAGTTATGTAAATTATATATTAAATATAATAAATTTATTATGTAAATATATCATGTAAATTTTGGTAATATACCTTAATTAGGCATATCAAAGATGAACTATAGCTACAATGAGATATTTTAGTGCTTCCTAGTGTTTTTTGATCCATACCTTGTAGATGTCAAAGACCATTCTTAGCTCTGTATTCAGTGCTGAGCCCTGGTAAAGGACCTTAAAGGGTTGCTGGGTATTTGAACTAGGGTTAGCAATATATAAGGTAAATGCCTAACCCCTATTAATTTGCTATTATAATTTCTAACTTTTCTACTCTAGAAGTGCTTAGGATAATTTTTAAACTGCTATTGTAATTTCTATCTTTTTAAGTTGCTTTGGGAAAGAGTATTTAACAGAATTAAAAAAGATGTCTTGTAATGTTGCAATCCCATGTCTAAATTTATATAAAACATGTATTTATTTGTATACTAAATACAAGCTATATAATATTTGAAAAGCATTATTATTCATACTTTTCTATTTATAACTATATAATTAGCAGAACAAATATTTTATAATAAGTTACTATTATAAAAGCATGTCATTTTTAATAATAAAATACTGGGAAATGCATATCATTATCTTTACTATGAGAGTAGAAATGTTTCAGTATAGTCACTATTACACTATACTACAAAAAAAGTAACTATTTCTGTGAAACAGGAAAAAACACAAAATGAAGTATCTTCAATGATACATGTGTGTGATTTCAAATCATTAACAAGTGACAGTGAAAGTATAGTACACATTCTTATTGAGATTTACTGTGGTGAATCATTCAATATGTTCTTAAGTTAAATAGCACTTTACTGGATCTGTGACTGAATGTCTTCCATTGTGAAATGGATTCCAAGTAATTTTTATTTGTAGTCTGTTATTTTTTGAGTCATACCCATAAGTGCTCAGGGATTGCCCTGGCTCTGCACTGCGATATTACTTCTGGCAGGCTCGGGATTATTGGCAAAACAAAGGTTCAAACTTAGGTCAGCCACTCTTGCAAGCAAGTGACCTATTAGGTTCTATTACTCCAGCTCCTTTTTAGTCTTTTGTAAAAGTAACATATAGAGGCACGAGAGATGGCACGAGGATAGAGAATTCGACTTGCAAGGAACTGACCTAATTTTCATTTCTAGCATCCCATAAGCTCCCTGAGCCTGCCAGGAATAATTTCTGAGTGCAATCAGGAGAAACCCCTGAGTGCCACTAGGTGTAGCCCAAACCTGCTCCCTTCCACAAATAACATGTAAATAAGCACAAGTCTTTAATATGCACCATGATATCTGACATTATAATTCATATTTAAATATTTGTGAAATGTGTTCTTTTATCACAATAATAGGGAGAAACAAAAGGAGAAATAAAGTTGCTCAGTTTGAAGTAAATGAAATTGTGCCTTGCCATTTGTTATTGACTTTGCTACTGAGAATAAAAGGGAACCCGAGACATTAATAACTGTCTTGTTGTTGGCTCATTATTCTTCATTAGTGAAAATTCTAAAAACCTGGGAGAAATATTGAATTTCTCAGCAGTAGAATGTTCTGTTTTCTTTCAAATCAGAAGAACATTAACACCTGCATTTAAAGCATGTGAAAAAGCAAACATTGGTAAGACAAACATTGCAGATGATACATTTATTAATCATAACTAAGATCATGAGAGACTTACTTTCTTCACTGTAACTAGATTATATGTCCCAGTGATAGGATTTTTAAATATTTTAAATTATCCAGCCACTTCAATAAGGTACATGAATTACTCCACTGAACACATAGCTTCTGGGTGAGGTTGCTACTGTGTTTTATAGATGAAGAAATCAGAGCATTACAAGTTTAAAACTACACTTCTCAACTCAAATTCCACACAAGCTGTTCTTTAGATGGCTTTTATCTGCATTAAGAGCAGTTCAAAAGATAATCTAAACCAGAAATAGACTATCATTAATACCCAACTTTCTCCCCAATCACAAAATAGTTGCTTTCCAACTCTCTCTCACATCCCCAAAGAAAACTTATTTCCATTTTATGTGTTATTTATTGGATTTTACATGCTTTTCTAAAATCATTCTGAGTTTCCCTGTTGCAACTGCTTCTTAATATTGTTTAGCTTATTCTGGTTTTTCTTGGAATATTGAAGTAGTTATTTCCTTTCAACATTCTCCTTCTGTCTATGTTTTTCTCTTTCTCCATTCTCAACAATCTTCTCAATTCTCAATAGTAAAAATTCCACCCTATAAATATTTATTTTTGATTTCCATTTATTTATATTTTTGAACTTTAAAAAATAAGATATTCTTTAGTACGTACACATTTTATCTACAGATAATTTTCCAAGGCAAGTTATAAATCTTAAATTGCATCTTACTCTTAATTTTTAATGCACTAGCCATTCATATATAAGTGTTCAATTAAATATTTAAACATTTTCTTATCATTTATAGTTTAATCTGTTTTAGCTTTTTTTTATCTCTTAGTGTTTATTCTCCCTACAGAAACAGAGAAACAGAGATATTGACATATGTACTATATATAGTATATACATATTCTTTTTTTTGGGGGGGGTCACAGTGTTTGATGCTCAGGGGTTACTCCTGGCTAAATGCTCAGAAATTGCCCCTGGCTTGGGGGGACTATATGGGATGCCGGGGGATTGAACCGCCGTCTTTCCTTGGCTAGCGCTTACAAGGCAGACACCTTACCTCTAGCGCCACCTCTCTGGCCCCTTGTATATACATATTCAAATAAAACAATGATACTAATAAAATATCATAGGGAATCAACCTAACTACTTATTAATAACTTAGCATCTTTTTCATTTGTTGATTAATTACTTTGTTTAAAGATCATAGATTATATAGTTGAACTAATTGATCAGAAGACATTTGATTCTTGATAAGAGAAAAAATATTTTTAAAAGATTAGAGAAAAAAGAAAAAGGAAGAGAAGAGGAATAAAAGGAATAAAAGTACAGAGATAAGCACATTTGTGAAAATCATTGTAACTCCAATTAAGTCATTAAGTCATATGCAGAAGATTTAGTAAACTCCTTGCTAGCTGACCATATTATTACTACTTTATTTGATTTGAACATTAAGTGACCTCAGTTGCACATTGGTCTCTAAATTGGTTCATCCTACAGGGATGACAGCATTGAACAAAAATGATTTATTACATGGCAGAAAAAGCAGCCACATAGTCCAAAACTCAAAGCACTATATTGCCAATACTGCAAATTTTGTAGGGCATATTTTCAGCTGCCATGTCTCCTGGAAGTAAAAGGGAGTTGGGTGGCTGCATACACTTGAAAAATGTTTACCTAAAGTCAATCATCATGGCCCTTGCCTCTATTGTCCTTGCTATCCATCTCCCTTTGATTCATTATGCTCAGCATACTACTCCTCATAGCAATCCATGTCTTATAGTTTTCTTCGTATATGTCTTTCACTTCTTTAGTTAAATTAACTCAAAGGTACTTGATTTTCTCAGGCACAATAGGGAATAAGATAGTTGTTTTTATTTTAAGATTTATTTTTTTTACAGAATTGTTCATGATTGAGTTTCAATCACACATTTAATTTCTTTATGCATATATTCTAAATACCATATATATAAATAACATCAGTCTATTTATTTATTTTTTGGCCACATCCGGTGACACGCAGGAGTTACTCCTGGCTATGCACTCAGTAATCGCTCCTGCCCTGGGGGACCATATGGGATGCCAGGGGATCGAAACTTGGTCCTAGGCTACATGCGTAAGGCAGACGCCTATCCGCTAGTGCCAACACTTCGGCTCCAAGTTTTTTACATTTATTTGTTGATGGATATTTATGGATATTTCCATGCTTTTATATTTTGACCATTTGTTAGTAATGTTGCTGTGAACTTAATGGTAAATGTAATATTTTAAATTTGTGTATTCACTTTTTGGCATAAAAATTGATAAAAATACAGTATTTTAATTTTTATTTTCTAAAGAATTACTATTTTCCACAATAGGTGCACAAATTGACATATTAGAATTCTTTCTCTATATCTTCTTTTTGGCCAGCAAATCTCTGTTATAAGGTGATATTTTATTTGGGGTCTGATATATTTTCTCTAATTATAAATTTCTGTAAAAGGTGTGTTTCTTTCAGTTACCTATTAGTAACTCACTATTAGGGAAGTGTCTATTCATATACACTTACCATCTCAAATCTTATTTCTTTTTATAAAACTTCAAGCCCATGACATATCTGGAGTGCTAGTGCTTTGCAAATGGCTAACCCAATTGGATCCCTGGATGCCCTTAGATACTGCCTCTCCCCCAAGTATCAACAGGAGTTATTCCTGTGCACAGAGCCACGATAAATACTGAATACTAAATAAAACCACAACAAAAAAGGAACAAAAACAAACAAAAAAAATAAAGACCACTCATTAAATGCATTGAAATAATATGCCATGTCTTGGAAACTCTGTTTTCCTAGAGGTAACTGATAAAGTATATTGTAAATATAGAATATGTACAATATTATTATGAAATCTCTGTATACTGGCTATTTATTAATGCAAATAATCTTTTATATTTTTTTATTTTCTCCAATTGGATAATGAAAGAATAAAAACAGAAACCCTAGTAATTAAAGTTACAATTAATCTCGACATTAATATGAGAATAACTATCAAATGGAAAAAAGAAACACTTAAGGGATTCTCATGGCTTTTCTTTCTGTGTTAGACAGAACTATAAAGATCTAGAAAAGAAGCTAAAAGAAATCGCTAAGGAGAGAAGCAGCATTCTCCATGAGATGGCAAAGACTTCAAGAGACCTTGTGGGAATTAAAAGCAACCTTCAGGTGAAATGAAATATATTTTTCCTTGGAGAAAAGTTACTTTTTATCTTTGTGATATAACATGTAAAAACTCTTGCACTTTACAGCAGTTCTGAATGTAATTGTGCACTTGACCATGTAGTTATGTATTATTATTTGAACTTTGGAAAGAGATGCCTCTTGAAATTCAGTTTAGGAATTAGTTCCATTTTTATTTTTATGAATGAGAAAATTGAGTGCTGGGCAAGGCTATTAATTTTCTATAATTTGTAGTTCAATTTGATCCGATTGTACATTTTTATTATCATAAAGTGATGAAAATTAATTATAACTAAGACTTAAATGCATGTGAGTATTATTTCTGGAAAAGAATTTTAGTTTCACATAGATTTGTTCTGAAGATTCTATATTAATACTCATTATTAAATGAGTAAATATTTAAATGGAGAGTGTCATTCTGTGAATATTTTATTATATGAAGAAATCAGATTCTAAAACAAAACCTAAGATATATATCTGATAAGGGAAATATCTAAAATATCTTGCAGTATATATTAGCATTTGATTCAAATTTTGTATTTATGTAGTACATTAAAGACATAAAAATCAATGTGTATTGATGATTCAAAATTATTCTTATCATTACATCTACAATAGAATGCTTTATGTTTTCTTGAAATACATTAAGAATTATGCTTAAAGAAGTTTTACTTTTAAATGTCACAAAGTAATCAGAGTTTGAATGTTGTGATTCTATCTTCTTTCTAACAAACCCTCTAAATAATATTAATTTAACATAATTTTAAACTTTTATTCTCCTGGTGATCACACTAGTGAGTAAAAACAATTTATTTTACACTGTCAACTTCTTATATTAAATAAGCTTTTAATTAATATTAATTAATAGGCATATAGTTTTTATTCTTACAAAGAACCAAGAGTAATTTCCACAAAGTATTGCCTAGTTTCCTTATCCTGCTGGAGAAAATAATAAATAAATGCATAGACCTTGTAACTTAATACCATTCTGACCCCTATATATATGTACAATTTTTTTCTATTTCTTTTCATATATTTAAATTCTTAATTTTGTAAGGTTTCCACTACCATTTAACTCTACACTGCAGTAGATGTGAATAAATAAGTGCGTGTATTTGTATTGTACTTTTACTACATAATTTTGCACATCTTTTATACCCTGTGAATTTTAGGTACTGCTGGAAATAGTACATACTTAATATCAATTTTCACTTCAGAAAAACAGAAGGATTTTTTATAGCAGATGATATATTTGGTGGGGTACATGAAAGGTACTTAGGAACTATTATTGCTTCTTTGCGCAGGAAAGATCCTGTTAGTACTCTATGTAGTACCAGGGTCAGCAGGAAGCAAGGCAAACACCTTTACTACTCAACCAAGTTACATTTTATATTCATTGACTGAACATAATCATAGGACCATATTTCAAAGTGAGCTATTAATCCTTATATTGGTGTCTATTCCCTCTAGTTCTCGGGAAACTACTTTTCTAAACTATCAGAATTACTGTATTGGGTCTTTCTAAAAATGACTTGTCCCTCAATTGGGAATTTTTCCTCTTCAGATGCATTGCCAACTTCATTTCTGTCAGAAAGCTGTTTATTCTAGAAAAAATATTTGTTTTGGCATTATCTTAAAAGATTTATAAAGGCAGATGACAAGTCTTTGTTCAGCTCAATGCATAATTCATAATAGATATTTCTTAAATAAATATTAAGTAAACAAAATGTTTGCCATGTATGCTATTATTGTTTGCTCCCTACTGCCCAAGTTGCTTTTTAGTTGCAACTTTTAATATCAAGGAAGATAGGTTACCCTCTTAAATAGTTTATTGAATACAAATAAGAAAGTTCTTATGGGAGACTTCACAGTACAGATACTTTAACTGGAAAAGCTATGCTCACTTTTCTGTTTACTTGTCTGTGAACGCTGAATTGCCAGATTAGATAAATACTGAATGAGTTCTCTTTTTTCCTTGCCACTTTATATAGCTCACTCACAGTTTTACATGCCTTTAATTTTTCTGTTCATTCTAATACATTATTCATGAAAAATAAACAGACTGATCCAAAGAAGGGCATGGCATTTGACTGCTTTGATCTTGAGAGGGTTATTATTTAGCATAACCAAGCAACAAAGCAAGACTTTTATGTCTCCTTATATTTATAGAAATTATGCTGCCAGGGCTGGTTTAATACCCTTGCAAAGTAATGCAGCAAAACTTCAAATAAAGAGCAGAATATATTTTATATTTACTTATAAAAAGACCAAGATAATTAGACAACACTTTTTCCATCTAACCTAAAGGCCAAGACTCAGCTTGTTCTCTTTCACCTAACTTATAACACATGCTAGAATTGTTATCAAATCCTGCTGGATTCCTCAAAGTTAGGAAGGCTTTGTTTGCACATTCAGATCCAGGCAGTAAGTTACATTTTATGCGTTGAAGCCAATACTAAAGTTATATTACACTCACACCTGAATAATATTTTTTCTTCTTTTCTTACCAGTCTCTCAGAAATGAAGAAAAATATTCCATAATTAATGTTCACAGACTTCTGGAAATAGGTAATAAACAAAGGTAAGATTTATGTTTTTATCACCATTTATTTTTTCTATAATTTCAAACTCCATCCATTTACATGTCATGAATGTGCTTTTATCTAAATGCATACACTTATATTCTTATATACACTGAATGTAAGTTCTATATTACATTCTTCTGTGGTATTAATAATTAGTTACCTGAGAAACTCGCCTAATAGTAGACCCAATAATATTGAATAAAGTGGATCTAGTATAATCAGATCTATGCTGAACATAGAATGCATGAAATAAACCTAGTAATAAGGCATTTATAAATAAGAGATCAGGATGTTTTGCTTAGTTTTGAGAGTGATATGTGTTAGAATAATATGCATTTTTAAAATATACACAAAATTACTTCTCATAAAACCCAGTCATTTTACTATAAAATAGTATTCATATCAGTTTACTACTTATTCTTCTTGATACTTCATATAGTTTCTTACACCATCATTATAGTTAACTCAAATATATTATTTTCATGTCATAGAAAAGTTTCTCAACTTACTTGAATAAATTGTTATGAGTTATTTGCACTAGAACCAGATCTTCTGTGTCATAAAATAATATGGCCTTCTATATTCATTTATGTAATACCAAGCAAAAATCTGTTTAAACATTTATGAACACTCACTACATGGTCATCACTTCTCATCTTTTATTTTCTCACTTGTCCCAGAAATTCACAGTACATATATTTGAGTTTTGAGAATGATGTCCATTAATACTAAGTGCAGAGTCATTCATTGACTATTAAATGAAAATATGTTAAGCTATAAATGTATATTTTAAATTAAAGTAACTCCCCCCCCAATTTTTTTCTTTGAAATAAATCTTCAATCTGAACACTTTTGTATGTTATACATATAACCTTTGTATGTTATACATGCACTTACCGTTCACTCAAGTGAACAAATGCTCACATAGATAAAACTGGTCAATATAGTTCCATTGAAAATAATGTTGGACTTTCTATGTTTGTAAATAGTAATGAATGAAGATCTTAGAAATAGATATAACATCTGGATAGGAGGACATGGTGACTAAGGAAGACAGAGGGAGTCTGGGTAAATGAGAAAGGAAAGCTGCATGCACAGATGGGGATGACAAACAACAGCTCCTCCAGATTTTTGACATATCCTTACAAAATAGAACACTGATGCAGAGAAGTAGCTGCATTGAAAATCTTAAGCGAACTTGAGCCAAAAGTCATAGAAAACCCATTTGATGTAGCTCTGTAGGAGATTGACATAATTAAAGTAATTTAGGGGAAATACTCTGCCAGCAGTGTTCAGCATAGAAATAAAGAGACAGACTGGTGTGAGGAAAGATGGCTTAGAGAAGATGGGACAGTGCCCAGAGAGGACCATGTTGTGAAGAGCTGGGAAGACAGCTTTCCTTCTTCACAGGAGAAATGAAAGTGAGGAGATAGACCTAAAGCAAGAAAACAAAGCAAAACAAAACAAAATAAAAAATCATTAGTTGGTTGCTAATTTTTAAATTATATTATGGAACCGCTGCTTTGAACACAAAGCCAGGAAACTGAGACAAACATGTCTAAGCTTATTAAGAATTTTAGATAATTATACAAACATTTAGTATACAAACTAGATGACAGGCCATGTACTTGACAGAAGGAATCAAATGTAACTTATTTGTTGGCAGTTAAACTTCAGAGTTTCATCCAAAATTGGAAATACCTTTCTTGAAACCAAATAGAAACCTTGAAAGACTAAAATGAATATTTTGTTGTGGAAACCTTGGATTTCCTCCTTAAGTCAGCATGATCTCCTGAAAGCCACTAGCCACAAACAACAAAGTTTCTGTCCCCTGCAATAAAATGTCTACTGTGTATAATATATGTTAGCCTTGTTGTAAAAATTAACAAATTGCAACTCTAGCTAATGTATTAAAAGAATCTTACAATAAAATACTTTTGATAATTACTCATGATTATTTATATTTATGTGTTTATTAAATTCATAATTATTTGAATATAGAGGCTATTTTTTATTAAAATATAAGAATAAAAGAATATGACATCTTAGAAAATTTAAAGCTCTTAAATATTGAAATTATTTCAAAATTAAAAAGAGATTAATAACAAATTATTTGACAGTTGTAATTTTGAATTTATATGCTGAGCATACTTCTGGTTCTATGTTCAGGAATTGTTCCTGGCAGTGTTGATGGCCTGATTATATGTGATGCCAGATTCAAACTGATTTGGATTCATTCAAGGAACTTTAAGCCCTATTCTATCCCGTGGGACCCATGACTATTTAAAGAGAGTCATTTGGCTACATTCCTAACTATAAATAGCCCCTTAATTTTTTAATTAATTTTTTACTTTTGGTTTACAGTATTATAGATAATGGTTTTTTATGGACACAATATCAACACCATCACCTTCTCCAGTGTCCCTTTTCTGACTCCCTCTACTCCTGCCCCCAACTCAGTTATATGGATCTATTTCACTATTACGCTGCTTTTGGAATTTTATGGTTATACTGTTGTGTATCTTTAAGAAACATGGCTGCCAGAGCAATAGCACAGTGGTAGCGTGTTCACCTTGCATGTGGCCCACCTGGATGAACCTAGATTTGATCCCTGGCATCCCATATTGTCTCCGGAGTGATTTCTGAGCTCCACTGGGTGTTGCCCCACCCACACCCTAAAAAAAGATTAGCACAAAGAAATGTGGCCTGTTTATATCGAAAAATCATGATTTAAAGTATGGTGCATACAATTTTCCTGTTAACACCACATCTATAACCAAAGTTTCAATTAATGACTTTTGTCATCTTAAATTCTGTTTACCCATAATCTATAGTCATTTTTTCAATAAAGTCATGCTTAATTGGATCAGAGATAGTTTTAATCAATAGAATTTTAATGATTAATCAAAATTAATTCTGAGAATTAGAACCAAAAAAACTAATTAGTTTCTTTGTAGTTTTGAACTAGACTTGTAGAATGTAGACACTGAGTTATGAGGCTATATACAGAGCGACTTCTTTTTGTCAAGCTAGAAAGGGGTGCATGCATATGTGTTTTATATGAGAATGGAAAAGAAATAGAAAAATGGTTTACTTGAGTGTCTTTGTAATTATAATTTATATAGAGCATATATGAAATTTTTATGTATAACATTTTATATATATATATCTTTTAAAGTTTTTTGAAACCATAATATTCTGACAAAATACAACCTATATTTTAGTGATTAATCAAAGGGTGCTATTAGTGTTATATGATTCTACATTATCTTATTAACTTATACAATAAAAATCTTGGCTTAGTAATATATTTGTTAAAATTATAAATGTTAAATATGTACGTGTTTAAAGAAATATTTAAATGTTTAATAATAGATACAAGTTCTATATGCATTAGTTATCTTGAGATAGGTGTTTATATGTATAGACATTTTTGTCACTATTTATAAATTAGTTTAAAAATCTCAGGTTTCGGGGCTGGCGAGGTGGCGCTAGAGGTAAGGTATCTGCCTTGCAAGCACTAGCCAAGGAAAGATTGCGACCGCGGTTTGTTCCCCCAGTGTCCTATATGGTCCCCCCAAGCCAGGGGCAATTTCTGAGCACTTAGCCAGGAGTAACCCCTGAGCATCAAACGGATGTGGCCCAAAAAAACAAAAAAATAAAATCTCAGGTTTCATAAATGTTTTAAACTACTGAAATTCAGAATTAATCGATTTGTAGCTTAAGTTAATATTGTTTTTAACCCACAAGTTCCACTTTGGCATTTTGTGACTAAAACTGCCATTTTTATCTTGAATTGAATAAAATTGATTTAACCCACTAAACTGCACGCTGATGACTTACAGAGTAGAATTCTTTAAGACACAATAGCAGAATAATTTCCATAAAAACATCTTGTTATAAATTCTTGAATTGGAGAGAATGTTTTTGTTATCATAATACTGAGATATTATCTACTAAGTGTACTTCTGAGTCTATATAATTCTAGTTATGTGTTTCCTAAATATGAGAAAACAATATAACCTCTTAAGAGGAAATAACTAAAAATTATATCATGTCTCTTTTGCAATTTTCAACTGAACAAGAGAACAGTTGAAGTCTCTTCATGAAACCCTGCAAGTGCAACTTAAAGACGCAAATGAGAAAGTAGAAAAACAACAAACTACTGTAAGTGTTTCTTTTGTATGTCCATTGCTTTGTGTTGTAAAATTATAAATTCCTAAAATAATAATGGAACACATACATCTATAAAAGTTAAGTACAGTAGAGAATATGTAGTTGTAAGGATCATTAAAATAAAAAGAAATTTGTTTAGCTTATTCCAAGAAAAGATTTGTGTGATACTTGTTTTATTGGTCTCTTAAGACCTCATTTATGTATTAAGAGTGCATACAAGTATATAAAAATGCCTATGTCAATGAGTCCAAATGATATTTAAATAAAAACTAATGAGTTAATCTGCATAGATATCTAAATCATATCTACATTCATGGAATACATTTTTCACATGTAAAAAACCTCATCATTTGCTTATTAAATCAACTTTGAGTATTATTCCTATATATACACACAAGATTTAAGAGCAAAACTTCTACATATTTTCTCTCAAAAAGTACATTCCTTAATTACTACATTTTAATTGTTATAATTAAATTTTCCTATAATCAGGAATAATAGTAGTCATGATTTTGATACCAATACTAGATTTTTTCCATTTTCGTAAGATCCAGGTTATGATTCATTTATGGGCAACTTGTCTTCTATATCTGGAATTTAATATATCCATAGTGTATTTATTAAAAAATTAAAAGTATATAAGGCCCACAGAATAAGTTAATGTATATAAGTGAAAAGATCATTTGTGACAGCTCCCAACAGGTATAATCATGATGCATGCAGGATACCATGTAGGAAAGCATTAGGGAAAAACTTGGAGGTTTGAGGTTTGTAGAGACAAATTATGTTACAGGTTTTGTGATAAGAAATGAGATATTCAGGCTATACAGGCTTCTAAAAGGCCAACAGAAGTGATTTTAAAAAGCATTAGAATTCTGGGATCAATGAAATTGTCTTATCTTAGTATAGGTCCTACCTGATCTGTTGGTTGTATGATGATCTGTGATATACTTACCCTATAAAAAGGACTCTGAGGTTGCAAAATGGTTTGATTAGTTAGTACCTGAATATATGATTTAGCCATGTGAACAATACTTCGGTTGGGGGAAGAAGAATAGGGAAATAAAGTATATCATTGGTATATCCAAAACAAGGTTAAATCTATAATAACTGTTGGGTTAATGCCAAAACATTGGAAAGCTAGAAAACAATACAGAGTCACCAGAAAGGTCAGTTACCTCTAAGGACTGTCAAACTATCTCCTACCTACTTATTTGAATAAGAATTTATGTATTTTTCCCTCTGAAACACAGTTCACTGTGTCAGCATTATCTGCATCTTGCTACATGAAGCAGACTTCCTACTAATTATTGTTGAGTTTCACAGATAAAAATTAATTCCTTTTTAATATAAGATACTTCTCTGCTATATCCTGATAAAACTCAATGCTCACCTAAAATTTTTTTCTCAAGTCTGACTCTGGACAACAGATGCTACTTAGAAAGCAATTAAACATGTTTTCAGTGCAGGCATATAAATTTATCACCTTGAAAGTTGACCCAGTCTACTAAGGAGCTCTAATTACAATCCCATTTCTACACCGATCAGTTACATTTAACTTGGATTTTTTAAGTAATCACAAATAATAGAAATTAGAACTAATTATAGAAACACTCAGATATTCCATCCTCTCAAAAAAGCAACAAATTATTGGCTCTTTAATGGCTGCTTATTGAAAAAAATAAAGCTCAACAAAGTAATTTACTTGATTGTAGTGAAAGGAAAACAAAGCATAAATCTGAGATTCTACCCTTAATTATGCATGCTGTATCTAATACCTAAAAAGAAGAAATCTCCAAATTTTGAGTGAGCATAAGCCAAAATTACCATACTCAAATATCAGAAATATCTTGAACAAAGGATAAATAATTACAAATACAAATGGAAAGATTTTGGTCTAGTACATCATTTTTGATTTAAGTCATGTCAGCGGACCTACAGTCCTATTGCTATGGATCAACATTGAATCCTGAGAAAAGATGTCTGTCCACAAATTCTTCTGAAAAATTAAAAACTCAACTGAACCAGAAAAATTACAGAAGATATTAAAAATCATTACTCACGAGTATGCCACGTTCTCCAGAATAAGAGCCTTCTTTCTGCCATTTGTTACCTCTGTGAATTTGAAAAATAATTTTAATATCTGCAGATTTCTTGATATACAAAATCTGGAAGAAAGTTCAAATTTAAATAAAATGGAGGGAGAAATAGTATAGAAATATAGGCACATGCTTTGCATGTAACAGATCAGAATTAAGTCCCTGGCACCACCTCGTATGTAGCATTTCTAATCATAATTATTAAAGTACTTCAAAGAACCATTCATTGTGGCCCTAGGTGTCTCCAGTATTGCCATATGACCCAAGTGATGCTTAGCACAATGGGGCTGCATAAACACCATGTTTAGGATGCAATTCCTCACTAAAATAGCCTACATAAGTTTCCTAAATATTCCTAAATATGGCTTGAAATAAATATTAAATTCTAAATTCATACCATGCCTCCAACCTTTCTTTTTCAATGTTCTATCATTTCTTAGCTGAATGAATTCAGGGAAACTAAATGTATAATGTTTTTATTATGAGGAATATATTAATTTCACTATCTACATTAATCAATGATTTCATAAACCAAATGCATGTAAAATGTTAAGCATAATGTTTAATTACAAAAGCATATGACTAGAGAGATAGTACTACAGGAAAGTTTTTTGCCTTGAATGAAACTAACTTATATTCGATACATGTCACAACTTGGAGCGTACTTTGAACAAATAACCAGGAGTAAGTCATGAACATTGCCATATGTGGTTCAAAAATCAAAATAATATAATCAATTAATTAAATTATAGTATGTCTTAAAATTACATGGTGTCAATATGGAATAATTATCATTAACTATTACTAAAACTTTTTGTATTTATTTAAATCTTTTATCACCTCTTAATATAGTAAGAAATAAGAAATGTGAAATAAGTAAAATAGGTTAAAATAATATGTCCTAATTTGGGGGTTTTACGGAGGAGACACAACCAGTGACACTCAGGGGTTACTTCTGGCTCTGTGCTCAGAAATCATTCCTGGTTTGGGGGACCATATGGGATGCCTAGGGACTGAACCACGGAAGGTCCTAGATCAGCCGCACGCAAGGCAAACACCCTTCCACTGAGGAACCTTTGCAATCCCATATGACCTATTTTTAAAACCAGAATAGAGTATTAACAATCTCAGTTTTTTTCATTTAAAAATTTTTGTTACAAGGACAGAGCTATAGCACAGTATATAGGATATTTATCTTGAAAGCAGTCAACCCAAGTTTCGATCTCAGTATTTCATATAGACCCCGAACCTGCCAAGAATGATTTCTGAGTACAGTGCTAAAAGTAACCCCTGAAAACTACCAGGTATGGCTCTCCCAAACAAAAAAATGTTATACAACTTATGAATACTATGACATGAGTTTCCAATATCTGTTCTTGAAATATTAAATAGCCCCGGGAAGCTATAACGATCTTCATTCATAGAGTCAGTTTTTGTCTTTCAGCATTAAACACTAAATACAACCTTATTTTTACTATTAGTGAAATACTATTAATATTTAATATATAGCTGAGATACTTTTTATAGCAACATTAGTTTTATTAATTTTATACAGCCTTTCCTTTTTTAAATTTTATTTTGATTTTTTTCATTTAAATTTATGTTTACATAATATATCTATAAATTGCGGGCAATATATTGTGCATTGTCTATGTTCATAGAATGAGTAAGAAGCGGCTATACTTTAATATAATGAAGAAAGATATTTAAGCATATAAAATAATAATAAATAAATAATATTTATAAATTTATAAATATAAATATAAATATAAAATATATAAATAAATTTATAAATAATAAAATTTATAAATTGTATATAATTGCATTCTATGAGATAATACCAAATTCTCTTCTCTTTTGAAAAGACAATTATACAAAGCCATTACTTTGCCTCAGAAAAATAATTATCAAATATCATAACGTAGGTGATCAATTCTTCCATCTAAGACACTAGAAGGGGAGTCTAAACTACCACCACGTACAGTGTCGATAAGAAATAGCAACTTACCTTCTTTGCTGGTCTTTTCTGTGAGAAGAGAAGGAAGATGAATTACAAATGAGGCTATAAAAGACTACAATGGCTTTATAAAATAGTACAATTTGGCAGTCTTAAAGTTAGAAGCTTGTTTCTCCCTTAGGTTTGCTGGCAATTTAAGAGAATTATCCACTTGACATATTCTTGACAAGAATCTGACCAAGCTTACCATTACTAAAAAGTAGAAAGTTACATTTTCTTACACTTCAGGTAAATGAACATCAGAACTAGAAAACAGACTGTTTTCTCTGTCTCTATCTCTGATTCTGTCTCTGTCTCACTGTCTCGCTGTCTGCCTGTTTGTCTGACTCTATCTCTTTCTCTCTCTCAAACATAAATACACATGAATGCCTTCTTTTTACCTCATATTGGAAAATTTAATGCAAAATTTATAAAACATTCCTCAGAGCAGATTATGCACATCAAGATTTTTGGGTACCCTTCCTGAATACTGCACATTTAACACCCTTGCTACAGCACCAAACTTGATCTTTTTATTCTGTAGAATTTCTACCTAAAGAAAAAATGAGATAGAAATTAATGGATAAAGGTATGAAGTAAACTCAAAATTGAGCTGTCATATGACCCAACTATCCCACTTTTAGAAACCTATCATCAAGACAAAAATATTTATCTAAAAGGATGTAATCACACTGCTATTTAATGCAGTACTCAGTACAATAGCTAAGACTTGGAGTCAATCTAGATGTCCAAAATATGAAGAATACATCATGACCATGTAGTAGATTTACAAAGGAAAATACTAAATAGCTGTAAGGTACGATGCAATCATGCAGTGTACTGCAACATGAATGGAACTGGAAAATACATTAAAATGAAGTAAGCCAGAAGAATAAGAACAATACAGATTATTACTTATATATGACATTTATAATATATGCATGAAGCAATTTAATGGTCTAAATGGGAGTTGTCTCAAACACCCTTAGCCCCAGAGTATAACAATGAGAAGGAAAGAAACTGAGCTGAGTAGGAGAAACACAAATATGAAATAATAGGAGCTAGGGACTAAGTTGTCTCTAGGTGCATTGGTAGAAATAATAAAGGACAGAATTCATAATCAAAGCAAGGTCAACAGCAATCAGAGTAAGAGACCCAACCTCTAACAATCTAATTTAAAATGGGCCTGTTATACTAGCAGACTATGGGGTAAAAGGTGGTGATTTAGGATGCACTTGGAGAATACTGGTAGAATGAGGTCGACATTAATGGTGGGAAAGGCCCTGATTCATTCATTATATGTCTGAAAACTATAAAGTACTTAGGAAATCACAATGGTTTTAATAAATTAAATAAAATATAAAAAGGCAAAAATAACAAGAAAAGTGAAGTGTGTTATAAAACTACCAATAAAATACAATGTACACTAAGTGTGAGCTAGAAATAACAAAATAGAAACTACAGATGAAGTGCTTCCCTTACAGGTCACCCGTCTTAGTTCAATTGCCTGCAGTATCTGTGGTTCTCTGAAAATCACCATAAATTATTTTAGAGTGTAGAAGCTCAGAGGCCTCCAAACCTTTCTCCAAAATAAATATATAAAAATAGTAGAATGTTTTAAACAAAATTTATTACAAATATATCATCACCTTATTTGGAAAATCTATTTAAAATAATTAAAATTAAAGATCATATTGCTTATTTTAGTAATATGAAAGGTAGTCTTCTTTAAATATAAGTAAAACACAGTTTTAAAAGTTAACTATAACAATATGCATAATGAATACAAAGACATTCTTATTCATAAACAGTTTAATCTGCCCAATTTTTCAAACATCATGCAAGGATGAATGAATTCTCAGGTATAGCCACAGTAATTAAAGATATCAATGCTTATCGGATGGATTTCACTATTGTTGTAATTTTTAATGCACTAGCTTGCTTAAATGATATATAATTACACTTTAAAGACAAGAATTAATTTCAAGCTTTGAGTTTCATTACAAATAATTGGTTTGTTTTCAGTCCTTTAATTAAAGAAAAATTTGGCATTTTCTGTCTCTAAGAAATGTTTCATAGTTATTTGTAAGTGTTGTTTATTTTTTCAGAAATTCTATAACTATGTTCTCAAAAATTGTTTTATAAATGTACTGAGTATTTATTAGTATTGAATATTAACATTCTTATCTTGTCCCCTCTAAACGCATACCCATATTATTGACAAATCTACATGATTATCTTTTTAATTAATTTATTTGTCTTCTTTTTGAAAAACATCATAGGTGTCCATGTCTTTTTTTTTTTTTTTTGGTTTTTGGGTCAGAGCCAGCAGTGTTCAGGGGTTACTCCTGGCTCTATAATCAGAAATCGCTCCAGGCAGGCTCAGGAGACCATATGGGTTTCCAGGATATGAACCACTGTCCTTCTGCATACAAGGCAAATGCCCTAACTCCAGATTATCTCTCCTGTCCCATGGGTGCCCATGTCTTATTCCTTAGTCAAAATAACCAATCCTGGCAATGCTCAGAGGACTGTGTAGCTAAGGACCCCAAGACTGAGTAATTATTTACAATGCAAATACCTCAATCCCTGTTCTATCTCTCTAGTTTTATTTCCATTATTTTAACATATTTGATATTTATGGATATTATATAATACCAAATTAAACAAAAGTCTAAAGATATACAAATGTTATCATATTACATTAATAGTAGCATATTCAGAGAAACAAAATGTTGTTCAATGAAGATGACGATAAAATAAAAAAACTCTAAATAATCAATATAATTATTACTAATAAAATACTTAGTTGAAAATTTACTGAGGTTTTATTGAAATGCTCTGCATGAATGCCATTTGTTTTTAAATGGCTTAAAGTCCTTCTGTGCCACATTTGATTTATCAATCTATTTGAACTTTGTCACTAGTGAGACAGAAAATGAAACTCAAGATTTTGGATGATCTTTCACTATCTTCATATTTTAAACTATCATAATGTGAACATAGTCAAAATAAGCATGTATATTTCTCATGATGTTATTGCATATGTAATTTTATTTGCACTTCGATCATTTCATTGTAATTTCAAATATGTGTATTATAATGAACATCAACAATTGTTTCCATAACCAGCTTTGGGAATCAGGTTACAAGAACATAGAGATAAACAGACAGTACAATGTTGGTATAACATTTTATATAATATTATAAACAAAGATGTTCAAAAATTGCATACACAAGAATGCAGAAAATGGATGCAAGAAACTAAATGTATAATATAGTTTATTTAAATTGAGTCCTTTATAAATAAGTAGAAAATACATTAAATTGTAAAGGTATATTGCAAAATGTATCAATTACAAAATTTGTAAAACATTCCATGTTAAACATGTAAAATATTGATAAATTAAATGTAGAATATTATTTTATGGAGTTCATATTTTAAATGTTATAAGAAAATTAGAATTAAAAACAAAGATTTAAGAGGCTAGAGCAGTGGTGCAGCTGTAGTGCATTTTCCTTGTAAGTGGCTAATCTAGAATGGACCATCGTTCTATCACCCCAGCGTTCCATATGGTCCCCCAAGCCAGGTGCAATTTCTGAGTGCATAGCCAGGAGTAACCCCTGAGTGTCACTGGATGTGGCCCAAAAAACAAAAATAAATGAAT
This sequence comes from Suncus etruscus, assembly GCF_024139225.1. Taxonomy (NCBI): domain Eukaryota; kingdom Metazoa; phylum Chordata; class Mammalia; order Eulipotyphla; family Soricidae; genus Suncus; species Suncus etruscus. Next base: position 74,977,137 of record NC_064856.1, read on the forward strand.
AAATTTTAAAAAGATTTAATACTTTTTGTGTTGTTTCCAAAGTGAATAAATATTTAATAATTCTCAAGCCTCAAATACTATTAAAAAAACTTTATTTTCAAAGTAGTCAATTAAAAATGTTTTTGAAAATATAACTGTAATTATTGGTCGAAGGTTATAAATTAAAAAAAACTTAAAAGGATAAATACTGCTTTGATCAATACTACCACTTTGCCAGTGTTATTTTATATCATGCTACATGTCAATATTAGCTTGAGTGTCAAAATATTTAAATGTGTAAATATTCTAATTAAATTCTAATTCTAACTAAATTCCAATTCAATCTTACTCAGTTTTTCATTAAATAATAAGGTGTAGATAGGAAAGAGTAACAGAACTAAACTATGCATGCAATCTCAATTAGAATTTATCTTATTAAACAGAGTGTGTTTCTAGTAGATGTCTTGTATGGCTTGAACATAGAGATATATTCAAACATATGGCTCAGAGCTATGGAGAAATGAAAGGAGATGGGAGTATGATAATATGCAGCCATATCTTAGTATTCTATTTATAAATATAAATATGATTAGAAGAATAAAGTTTAGGACACTAAAATTATTCACCTTTTCAAATATTAGTTGATATAAAACTAATTTTTATAGCATTACAAAATCAAATTTATAAATTAAAAATGAATTCAAAACATAGTTTGCATAATGTTCTATAATGTTCTATTCATTTTCAGATTACTTTTTTAAAGACTGAATTGGAAAGAAAGAGCAAAATGATAAGAGATCTCCAGAATGAGGTAAGATATTATTTTAGACAGATTTCATGTAAATCAACATGCATGCATAGAATTGATCCATTATTTGAGCATTAACAAGAAACAAATTAGACCTTCAGTGGGTACTGTACAGATGTACAGAATGACTATAAGGTTTAGAATTAAGAACATCTGAGCCCTACATTTATAAAGATTTGTTAATGATTTTTCATATATTTTAATTATTTTTTCTTCTAATTCTGTTTTGCTAAGTATAATATCAAACACTAATTTTTTTTGTTTTTATTTGAGAGCTACATACAGAAATGTTCAGGGCTTACTTTGACTCTGCACTTCTGGCAGTGTTTGGAGAACCATATGTGATGCTGGGGATCAGACCTCAGTAGTCTGTGTGTAAAACAAAAATACTATTTGCTATACTATTTCTTCAGCCCTTAAAACATTAATTTTTATCTCGTAAACTTATTTACTAAGTTCACAATAACATGCATGGAGAAAAATGTATGAATTGAATTTTTGATAGAGCCACTCTAAAATTATTTGTTGTAATATAAAAATGAAGTAATTTTGCCATAAACATGTTATAAATGCTATTTTTATTGAAGGATTAGGTAGGTAGCCCACTTTTATAGCACTTACCCTGCTTATATGAGTACCAAGATTTCATCCTTGCACATAAAAAAAAAAAAACAGTTCTTTAGAATATTTGAAAGGTAAAGGTTGTATAACACTGAATTTAATGGAAAAGGGGTCATAGTATGATGGAGGGATCTTGGGATAGCAGCAATGGAAGTTTGAAATAGTAATAGAGACACTATTGTAAAAACATGATAAAAATAAAATAGAATGACCCACCGTGCTTTAATATTTTGTATCTTAATATCTATGGTATTATACAACATTTCTTCAGTTTTATTTCTCTTTTTAAAATGCAATTAATTAGGACTATTAAACCATGAATATGTAATGCATCAAATCTACTGAATAATTTCAAATAATCATGACTTACATTGAATTCTGAGAATAACATTATTATGCTTCCTTTCTCTCTTACTTTTTTCTATGAACTCATTTACATGTATTAATTTTAATAATAGATACTTTAAAAAATCACACTTTTAGCTAAAAAGGAACCCTTTTTCCACGATTGTACTATAAAGTTAAATTGTGTCATGTTTTAACCAAGAATAGTCAGTTCCACAATTGTACATGGTCAACCAGGGTTTGATGCCAGGATCCTATATCATAGAACCATACATGAGTGAACCCTGAGCACAGAGTGGAAGTAATACCTGAGCACAGTCAGCTAGGACCACCAAAATAAACAAAAAATAAAGCAAATCTAAAAAGCCCCAGGCTGAAACTCATTGATATTCGCACTTTATGAGTGCAGGTCAGATTTTACCATCAAGATTAAATAAATAAATAAATAAATAAATGAATAAATAAATAAATAAATTTAAAAAAACTAGCTACTTGATTAAAAAAAAGACAATAATGGACACAGGAGACAATACATGTATAAGATTTCTGAGAGTGGGCCCGGAGAGTTAGCACAGCAGTGTTTGCCTTGCAAGCAGCCGATCCAGGACCAAAGGTGGTTGGTTCGAATCCCGGTGTCCCATATGGTCCCCCGTGCCTGCCAGGAGCTATTTCTGAGCAGACAGCCAGGAGTAACCCCTGAGCAAGGCCGGGTGTGGCCCATAAACCAAAAAAAAAAAAAAAAGATTTCTGAGAGAGGTTTAGATGATGTGTTTGTTTCTCCATAGTTGTTGCATAATTTTTAGAAGAAAACGTTTGAAGAAGTTATTAAAGAATAACTTTCCCTGAAAAAGTCTGTGAAAACAAATATCTTAAAAGTTTTCTTCTTCTTTTGCAACGAGCGTCCAGAAAATTTTAAGAACTTATTGGAGAGTGACAGTATACTTAGGCTTTGAAGAAAGTGGACTTGGGGAAAAACATTTTGCCTCTTTCAATTAGTAAAATAAACCTGAGACATTCTGTGCACCATTATTTATCTATTGATCTATGTATATGTCTACTATATGCTTTATTATATGGACTTTATCTTTGATTTGATTTGTGTCTTAGATTATTTTTCTCTCAAATGCAATTAAACATTAACTGATGTTCAAATTTCAGGTTCTGGTTCCCTGTTTTTTTAGTTATATCTTCCATAGAACTTTAGGATTAAAACTGTTCTGTAACAATTTATATCTCATTTACCAAATCCTCACATTGACATAAATATATAAAAGAATGTCAGTGAAGTTTAAAAAATTAGTATTAACTGTGATTTTTCCCAGTATGGAAAGTAGACTTGAAAGTCATCAGATGAATGTTCTTATAAAAACTTCTAAGATATGTTGGGACCTGAGCGGTGGCGCTAGTGGTATGGTGTCTGCTTGCAAGTGCGAGCCTAGAATGGAATGCGGTTTGATCCCCCTGTGTCCCATATAGTCCCCCAAGCCAGGAGAGATTTCTGAGAGCATAGCCAGGAGTAACCCCTGAGTGTCACCGGGTGTGGTCCCCCCAAAACAAACAAACAAATAAACAAAAAAACCTTATAAGATATCTTTATCAATATAAGGATATAATATGAAAAACAGAAGAACTCCACTTTTAGCCTATATTGGTTCTGTGTCTTCAAACATTTTTGAAAATTATTTTTTTATTACACGAAATTTTCATTTAGAGTTTTCTGGGCCCATGCCTAGCCATATTCAGTGCAGACTTATGAATTCTGCACATGGGATAATTCGTGGATGACTTAAGTGTATCATACAGAGCGCCAAATCTGTGTTGGCCACATAGCAGGCAAGCATTCTACACACTGTAATAACCAGCTCTATAATTGGATCAAGTTTTCTACATTCACAATGTTAGCTTTTATTCGTACACCCTTCAAATTAAAACAAAAGATCAGTGAAAAATATGTAATTGGTTTTAATTTTTATGTTAGAGCCTTATTATCTGTGACAAATCTATGTAGCTAAGGAGAAAACTTATTATAAAAATAAGACTACCAGGACATTGAGACTAAAGGCATCTTTAAGGAGGAAACAGCACTCTCCAAACAAGTGGAAGCAAAGATAAACAGATGGGAATATATTAAGCTAAGAGGATTCTGCACCTCAAAGGAAATAGTGCCCAGGATACAAGAGCCTCTCACCACTGAGTGGGAGAAAATATTCACCCAATACCCATCAGATAAGGGGTTAATATCCAAAATATACAAGGCACTGACAGAACTTTACAAGAAAAAAAATCTAACCCCATCAAAAAATGAGAAGAAATGAACAGGCACTTTGTCAAAGAAGAAATACAAATGGTTAAAAGGCACATGAAAAACATACTCCACATCACTAATTATCAGGAAGATGCAAAGCAAAAAAACTATGAGGTACCATAGAGATTGGCGCACATCACAAAGAATGAGAACAAGCAGTGCTGGTGGGAATGTGGAGAGAAAGGAACTCTTTCACTGCTGGTGGGAATGCAATCAAGTCCAACCTTTATGGAAAGCAATATGGAGATTCCTCAAAAAACTGGATATTGAGTTCCCATACGATCCAGCTATACTACTCCTAGGGATATACCCTAGAAGCACAGAAATACAATACAAAGGTAAGGTGTCTGCCTTGCAAGCGCTAGCATAGGATGGTCCGCAGTTTGATCCCCCGGCGTCCCTTATGGTCCTCCCAAGCCAGTGGCGATTTCTGAGTGCATAGCCAGGAGTAACTCCTGAGCGTCAATCGGGTGTGGCCCAAAAACCAAAAAAAAAAAAAAAAAATCCCTTCCTCACATTTATATTATTGCAGTGCTATTTACAATAGCCAGACTCTGGAAACAACCAAGATGCTCTTCAACAGATGAATGGCTAAAGAAACTGTGGTACATATACACAATGGAATGTTATGCAGCCATCATCAGGAGAGATGAAGTCATGAAATTTTCCTATACATGGATGTACATGGAATCCTTTATGCTGAGTGAAATAATTCAGAGGGAGAGAGATACACACAGAATAGTCTCACTCATCTATGGGTTTTAAGAAAAAATAAAAGACATTTTTTGCAATAATTCTCAGAGACAAAAGAGAGGAGGGCTGAAAGGTCTAGCTCACGACATGAAGCTCACCACAAAGAGTGGTGTTGAGTGCAGTTAGAGAAATAATTACTTTGAGAACTATCATAACAAAGTGAATGAATGAGGGAATTAGAAAGTTTGTCTAGAGTACATGTGAGGGTGGGGTGGGAAGAGGGAGATTTGGGACATTGGTGATGGGAATGTTGCACTGGTGAATGGGGGTGTTCTTTACATGACTGAAACTAAACTACAATCATATTTGTAATCAAGGTGTTTAAATAAAGATATTAATAAAAAAATCTAATAAGTCACTGAACAGTGTATCAGCATTCTCAGAGAACAGCAGAGCATTGGGCTGGACTTATTCTCACTCCTCAATCTCAGGGATGAAATAGAGCTCAGTGGATAAATGACTGGCATAATCATGGGGAAATCCATGAAACAAAACCCTACAACTCCCAAGCTGGCTTATGTAGATGAAATGTCTTAGTGCACAAAGAGCATGCTGAGTCTTTAAAATTGTAAAAAACTTTTAATATAAAAATTGCTGAACCTTCTAAAAAAGGAGTGCAAGTAGTAGTATAAATCACAATGTCAGGAAAGAAAAGAGGGGAAAGAGAGAGAGTGAAGTAAATTCCTGCCCCTGAGGCACACAGGAGAGGAAGGGTGGGAGGGAAGAAGGCTTTATTTAGGCTGAAAGGGAAACTGTTGACATACCATATTTTCTGGCGTATAAGAAGACCCCCTAATTTTACAGTTAAAACATAGGTTTAGGCCTATATTTGCTGTATAAGACAGAATGTTCCTGTGCTGCAACTGTATCTTCTACAGTGAGCCAATCACAACAAGCAAAGGTCCAAAGGTTATACTGTAATAGACGTCCTCTCTGACTCTGGCCAATCTGAGCAGGCTTTTTAAAGTGTAGATTCGGGTACAGAACATTTTGCATGCATAAAAAGCCTGCTTGGATTGGCTGAGTTAGAGAGGCGGTCCAAGCAGCCTGGCAGTGATTGGTGCAGGATCGAGTTGGAAAATTCGTTTTATGGCAATATTCAGAAAATTTTCGTTTAGCGGCATATTGAAACATTTTTCGGGATATACTCCGCGTATAAGACGACCCCCGATTTTCCGTTGACTTTTTTTGTTTCAAAAGTCGTCTTATTCGGCAGAAAATACGGTAAGTGATGGGAAATATGCACCAGTGAAGGTTGTTATACACTGTATGAATGTAACTCAATCATGAACAACTTTATCTGTAGAATAAAACTGTTATGAACAAAAAATAGGACTACAAAATGTTGATGATTCTTGAGAAAAACATCTGAAATGAATAATTATTATCAGATTAATAACTGGTTGACAAAATCTAAGTCGTCTCCTAGAGAATAATAAATTTTGGAAACATAAAAGTTTGCTCACTTAATTCCCAGGTGTTTACATTTTTTGAAAATATGAGTTTAACAGCACCAAAAGTTTCACTTTGCAGAAACACTATTTTGAAGCTTTCTATGTACTGACAATTTGTTGGAAGTAAAGGCTTAGAGTCCATGATATTCAATTTTGATAGTGTTTTACTGAAAAAATTTGAGTAGGTGTTTTTCCAATTACAGATTCACTTTCTTTGTTCCACTAGATCATGAAATTGTATATATATATATATATATATATATATATATATATATATATATAATATGGCCAAAGTTATCCATAATAGATACTCATTCCCTGAAGTTAAAATCTAACATTCACTAAAATATTAAAATTCAACAATTTCACACACAAAAAGTGTAAGTTAAAAGGCCTAGAATGACAGAACATGAGATAAAGTACTTATTTTTTCTGCAGTTCACCCCGTGTTGATCCCAGCACCATGTGGTCCCCTGAACATCGCTAGTTATAGCCATACAGTGCACTGATAACCACCCATCTATATCCAGTATTTTAGTGCTTACGTAACATGCAGTCCTGAGTCCTCACATTATTAGGCTGGCCATATGACCACAAATTTCTATAGGAGTTCCAGGGAGCCACTGACTAATAGTTTTGAGCACTATCTCTCCTTCCCCAAATTATGGCTAAGATATAACATATAAATACATTGTTAATATATTATGACTATATCTAAATCTATTTTTAAATTATTGAATAAAATTCAACATTGAATACTATATTAAAATTAGGATATCAATGCTCATTTCCTTATTTTGCTAATTTTTGTTTTGTTTTGTTTTGTTTTTGGGCTATATCCAGTGGTACTCTGGGTTTATTCCTGGCTCTGTTCTCGGAAATCATACCTGGAGGACTTGGGGGACATATAGGATGCTGGGAAACAAATCTGGGTCCATCCCAGGTTAGCCACATGTAAGGCAAATGCCCTACCACTGTGCTATCCCTCATGCCCCTATTTTGCTAATTTCTATTAAAAAATGCTTAAACTCCTTTGAGATTTAAACAACAGAAAATATGACATAAAATTCCTTGATTATTTAAAATTTTTAACATATCAGGTTAAACAGGTCTATATATATTTTTAAAGGTTGCATCAATATACCAGATGGAGTCATATTGTAAGGAAAACCTATTAGCAAGTAAAAGGTCAGTCATCACTGACAGAGATAAATCCCTTGTAAATTTTGAGACATTTAGGTTTAACTTTTGTAACTAAACCTTTCTAAAATAAATTATTTTCATTTATTGTCTCAATAAACCCACTCAAGAGATGATGGGATTTTTTTTTATAATGTGCTTCAGGGTCTTCATTCTGAAAATGGATTCTCATGGCTGCCTACATATTATTGGTTCTGGATTATTGGTTTAGGGTTTGATTCAAGTACATACAGTGTTCCCAAGTCAGGCCAGAAATTATTTTAAATACCCCCATGCAGTCTTTTTATCTTATTCTTTCCAATCCCTTCCCTTTTTTTTTAATTTATTACTTTAGAAATATAAGTAACTTTGTGGGCTCTTTTTTTTGGGGGGGGCACACCCGGCAGCACTCAGGGGTTACTCCTGGCTCTATGCTCAGAAATTGCTCCTGGCAGGTTCCGGGGACCATATGGGATGCTGGGATTTGAACCACCGTCCTTCTGCGTGCAAGTCAAATGCACTATCACCATACCATCTCTACGGCCTCTGGGCTGTCTATTTTGCTTAGTTTTTTTTTTTTTTTAGAAGTTAATACATCATCTTTTTAGATCATAGGATCTTTAGAACCATAGCACTAAAGGGCCACAAGTGAATATGACTTAAACAACAGAAATGTACTCTTTTCTTAGGTGTTTCTGAAGGTTCTAAGGCTAAAATCAAGGCATCAGGAAAGCCACACTCCAAAATTCTCGGAAATTCAAATTTTTACTTTTCCTAATTTCTGGAGCTCCCTGAAAAACAGTTTTATTTTATTTTTTTAAGATTTCTGTATCCACCTTTATATAAACTGCTCTCTGTAGGTTAATTTTTGTTTTCTCCTCTATAGAAATACCATCTTTAGACATCATGCTAACCAAACAAAATTTGGATTTAAGTTAATTGCTAATTCAAAGATTCTTTTTATTTACAGTTCCTCTGAATTTCTAGGTGGGCATGAATTGGGAAAGTCATTGTATGAAACTATTAAAACATTTGTGGCATGTTTAATCCAGATATTTAGCTTAGAGATGTTTTAAGCATCAAAAAGTACACATTTTATGAAAGGTAAGGTATAACATTTTTACATCTAGTGAGAAATAATTACTCAATTATGTTGGACCATAGAGATGCTTTAGTAATGCATATTCTATAGGAATACATTTTATATAGATACTTTATATGATCAATACATTTATTACTTAATTTTCAGTATTTTTAAATATCACATTCTGTTTCTAAGGAATATATGTATTGAAGGACAGTTACACAAAATTGACTTGGAGTGAGTATGAATTAGTTATTTTTTGGTGTGCAGCATACAACATGTTATTGTTAAAACACTTAAAACACTTAAAAATTGGACTAAAATAATTATAAAATTCAAACTGAAGGAAGCATTTTATAATAAGATATTTTAAGAGGATAACAAGATCAGTCAAAGAGCTAGTTTGCATTTTTTACTGGAGGATATTCTTTTATGGGGCCAATTCATGGCTCCCAAAGAGCCTTTGCCTCTAGATATGATCTCCACGTAATGCAATAGTAATACTTCCTTAATCTGCCAGCTGTTACTCAAATATATATAAATATATAAATAATATAAATATAGAGAAAAAGGGAAAAAGATAAAAGCAGAGACAAGAAATAATATTTGGTGGCCACTATATTCTGCATAGATTGTAGACACTGAATGGAAGAAACAGAATATTTAACATATATAGTTATTTATTAGTTATTTAAAAAGTTAACTTAAAAAAACTTTGAATCTAAAGGAAAAGTTTAGAAATTAGATATTTTGCCTATTATGTGGCCAACCCAGGTTCAATCCCTAGCACCTCAAATGACCTCTCAAGCATAATTAGGTATCATCCCTGAACATAGAGTTAAGTCCTGAGCAGCTGGGGGTGGCCCAAAACCGAAATAAGCTTAAAAACATAACAAAAATACTATGAAGAACAGTCTGGATTCTTCTTCAAAATTAAGAATTAATTTTCCATGTAATCCAGTGATTCATTCCATTCTTTTTTGGGGTGCTTGTTTGGGCTACACCTGGTGATGCTCAGGGGTTACTTCTGGCTATGCACTCAGAAATCGTTCCTGGCTTGGGGGACCATATGGGAGGCCAGGGGGATTGAACTGTGGTCCATCCTCGGCTAGCGCCACCACTCTGGCCCCTCATTCCATTTTTTGCATGAGTCAGAGATGATACTTTGAAAGGTTAATTTCACTGTTGTATTCATGGAAGCTCTATTCACATTATCCTTTATCCGGAAACAATCTACTTGACCAGTAACAGAGTAATTGTAAAAAAGAGAAAAAGAAATACAAGGGATTGTGTTAAAACATTAGTTGTTTTGTATGTTTTAAATATGACCTACTTCTATGATAGACAAATACAGATGATACATTGATAGTTTATTAAATCCTAATCTATATATATAAAGTATCCTATTGAATTTAAAGCACTAATTCTATAACAATAAAAATAATGGATTTTTGTTTTTCAATAAGGCCTATCTTTAGGTAATGATGTTCAGTAATATAGGTCAGCACATTTACTAGTCTGCTGGTTCTGGAAGCCACCAGGGTTACATTTTGGTGTTCTATGAGGAGGGGGTTGGGAAAATAAGGTCCAGGCATCTAGGCATGTGCTTTATGACATAGCTCTCTGTCACCTCATTTTATTTTCAAAACTAATCATAATAGAAGATTTTATTATATTAATTATTTTTAGGAGAGGGGGTCACATCCAGCAGCATTCAGGGGTTACTCCTGGCTCTACACTCAGAAATCACTCCTGGTAGGATAGAGGGGACCAAACGGAATGCCGGAATTAGAACCACTGTCCTTCTGCATGCAAGGCAAATGCCCTACCTCCATGCTATCTCTACAGCCCCATATTTTAGTATTTTGAATATATAAATTGATATTCAGTACATATATCAAGAAATGTTAGGGATCAGGAGCAGTGGCACAGGGCATAGGCATCTGCCTTGCATGTGCTATCCTAGGATGAACTGCGGTTCGATCCCCCGGTGTCCCATATGGTCCCCCCAGCCAGGAGCAATTTCTGAGAGCATACCCAGGAGTAGCTCCTGAGCATCACAGGGTATGGCCTAAAACGGAAAGAAATATTAATATGTAAATTAATTTTCCTAAGCTAATCTTTTTAAACATGCATTCTAGGAAGTCAGAGTATTGATTTCATAGTAGTTTATTTTTGTTGTTGTTGTTGTTGTTTTGGGCTACACTTGTTTGATGCTCAGGGGTTACTCCTGGCTAAGCACTCACAAATTGCCCCTTGCTGGGGGGACCATATGGGATGCCGGGGGATTGAACCGCAGTCCTTCCTTGGCTAGCGCTTGAAAGGCAGACACCTTACCTCTGGCGCCACCTCTCCGGTCCCAATTTCATAGTAGTTTCAATTGTTTCAATAGCAAAATAGAAAACTTGACTATAAAGATATTAGTTAAGGTAACATTTCTTTTTATTATATTTTATTTTATTATTTTTATATTTTTAATAATATCTTTATTTAAGCTCATTGATCACAAACATTTTATTTGTGTTTCTGTTATAAAAAATAAACAACCCCCTTCACCAGTGCCACCTTCCCACCACCAATGTTTCCACCCCCCCTTCTTTTCCTAGTACTTGCCTGTATTTGAGACAGGCATACTAACATCTCTCACTCATTACCATTGTCATGATAGTTGTTAATGTATTTATTTCTCTAACTGCACTCAACACTCTTTGTTGTAAGCTTCATATCATGGTCCAAACTTCCAGCCCTCATCTTTATTGTCTCTGGGTAATATTATAATTATGTCTTCTAGTTTTCTTTAAAGTTAGAGATGAGTTGACTATTAGTGTCTTTCTCATCTGACTTATTTCACTCACCCTAATTTCCATGTCCATCTATGTATAGGAAAGTTTCATGACTTCATTTTTCTGATGGCTGCATAGTATTCCATTTTGTAATTGTACCACAGTTTCTTTAGCCACTCATCTGTTTAAGGACATCTAGGTTGTATCCAGATTCTGGCTATTGTAAATAGCATTGCAATGAATATAGGTATACAGAATGCATTTTTGTATTGTGTTCTTGTGTTTCTAGGGTACATCCCTAGTAGTGGTATATTTGGATCATATGGTAACTCAATGTCCAGATTATTGAGGAATTTCCATATTGTTTTCTATAAAGGTTGAATAAGATGGCATTCCAACCAGCAATTAATAAGAGTTCCTTTCTCTCCACATCCCTGCCAGCACTGATTGTTCTTGTTCTTTATGATGTGTGCCAGTCTCTGAGGCATAAGATAGTACCTGATTGTTTTGATTTACATCTCCCTGATGAGTAGGGATATGGAATATTTTTCATGTGCCTTTTGGTCATATGCATTTTTTTTAGAAAGTGTCATTTCTTATCCTCATTTTTTGATGGGGTTAGTTGCTTTTTCTTCTGAGTTCTGTCAGTTTCTAGTATATCTTTTTATATTAGCCCCTTATCCTATGGCTATTGGGTGAATAGTTTCTCCCATTCTGTGGGGGCCTTTATATCCTAGTTACTATTTCCTTTAAGGTTCAGAAGCTTCTTAGCTTAATATTTTCCCACTGGTTTATCTCTGCTTACACTTGTTTAGAGTGTGCTGTTTCCTCCTTGAAGATGTCTTTATTCTCAATGTCATAGAGTGTTTTACATGCATGTTCTGATATCAAGATCTTTAATTTATTTGGATTTGATCATGTAACCTAGCATCTCTTCATTTTACCTAACAGCTGGATAGATTCTGTTGTTAATATATCAGTTTATATATTCATTAATTTTTCCTTGGACACTTTGTTTCCAGATTTTGACTATTGCAAATAGTACCTAATATTATAGGGATGTGCAAATGCCTATTCTCCATTGTGTTATGGGCTTCAAAAGGATGAATATGGACTCTTTTGCAAAGCAAAATGAGTCACAAGAAGAGCAATAGACATATAATGATTGCACTTATTTCTGTGACATATCAAAAAATAAAAATATTAATGATGATATTACACAGAATCAATAGATATGAGGACCAAGAGGACTTATACATGATAAAAACTTTTTACAAAGAGCATGGGTGGGGTGTAATTAGGGCTGAGATAAGAACACTATGACAATTATAGTTGGAAATGACCAATACCATGGGACAGGAACTGGGTGACGAAAGGCGTTAAAATGATAAACATGATTAGGGTTGGAGCAGTGGTGCAGTGGTAAGGTGTTTTTCTTGCACTTGGCTGACCTAAGATAGACAGAACATATTTCTATTCCCCCAACTCCCATATGATTCCCCAAGTCAGGAGTGATTTCTGAGCGAATAGCCAGAAGTAACCTCTGAGTGTCACTGGGTATGCCCCCCCCCAAATGCTACCTTTTAGTAACAATATTACAAACTAGTATCTAAAAAGTAGATAGACTTAAGAATAAATATGTCTGCCATAGAGACAGGCAGTGTGGAAAGCAGGAGTCAGAGTAAAAGAGAAATTGAGGACTTTGGTGGTGCACTCATGAAGGTTTGGTTATTGAATTTAAATGACTGAAACTCAATCATGAAAAATTTGTAACTATACATAATGGAAATTCAAATAAAACAATATAATAAAATATATATCCATTATATAAAATAAACTTTTCTAACATCCTTATATGTTGAAACACATATTGATTATAGAGTCCTGGATGGTATTGGATGATGGTGAGAAGGAGGAGGAGAGGCCTTTAACTGCCGGCCTGGGCTATGTGCCTACAACCCCCTGCTCGGCAGGTCTCGGGGTTCAGGTTAGGGGAGAGGAAATGATCTACAATTTTCAGATTTCAAGAGACATGAAGCTTTATTCATAATTAAGCTAACCTTTTAAGCATGTGCTCTTCAGCTGCTGTGCCATCTCAACCTGTTTCTTCTTCCTCCATTCTGCTTCTCACTGAATCTCCTACTGAATCTCCCCTTTACACCCCTGAGGCAACTCTTTTGTTACTTTCCAAAGACCCCTCCCAGAAATGAGCTGGTCTGACCATCAGGTAAAATTAGCATTTTGTCCTGGGACACGGTGATACTTATATACTTGGGAAATATTTGACACATCAATTGATATTTTTAACAAGAATGCTTTAAAAAATGTTTGTATTATTGTAATGTGATTTTTAAATTTTCTCTATGATTTACCATTATAAACACAATATAATATTAATGCGAAGTGGTCAAGCTTCTTTGGAAGGTAGTTTGTTTGACATTAACATACTTAATTTTTTTGGGGGGGGTATTTTGGCCACACCCTGTGACTGTCAGGAATTACTCCTGGCTATGCACTCAGAAATCGCTCCTGGCTAGGGGGATCATAATGGATGCCTGGGTCTCAAACCCAAGTCTGTCCTGTGTCAGCCGCATGCAAGGCAAATGCCCTAACTCTGTGCTATTGCTTCGACCCAATTAATGCATTAAAAAATATTTTTATAATTTAATCCAGCTGTCATAGATAAATATATATCCAAAGGAATTGAAAATTTATGCCAACATACTTGGATGCACTAAAATATTTATAAATATTTTATTCATAATTGTTAAATTTGAAAGCAACTTCTGAATAAATTAATGAATAAGTTATAATAGCATAAATACTTGGATAATTTGCATCATTTCAAAGCAATGTGTTATCTGACAATGAAAATATATAGAGGAATTTTACAACTATGTTAAGCATCAAAATAAGTTTGTGTAAAAGAGGATATATATAATTCCAAATTCCAAACATATGGCTTCTGAAAATATGAAAATTTTTTTATGCCCTATTTACTATTACAATCACTCCAGCCCTTGTTAGTTAAATGCAGTATTTAGGATGTAAGCCCTGGAACTGAATTTTTTTTAAATATAATTTTTATTTATTTATTTATTTTATTTAAACACCTTGATTACATACATGATTGTGTTTGGGTTTCAGTCATATAAAGAACACCACCCATCACCAGTGCAACATTCCCATCACCAATGTCCCAATATGAATGAAAATATGAAAATTTTAAAACAAAACAATTATTGATTTTCAATGATTATGGATTAGGGAGAGATGAGTAGATAGAGCATAATATATATTTTAGGCAATGTACTCTCTCTCTCTCTCTCTCTCTATATATATATATATATATATGATGTTAGAATGATATATGCTTGCCTTAAACGTTACTACAAACTTAGAATGTGAAAACTAAAATTGAGTCATACAGTGGTATATGGTGGTATAATGGTGCTTCTAAATAATTTCATCAATAACAAAACCACTCATTTGAGGTAGTTATCAATTGGAGAGGCTACTATAGGTGGACTGGTTGTTGTAGATGCAGAACTTTGCTCACAAATTATAGGTGAAAGTAAAACTTCTAATAACATGAAGACCCAAACACGCTTAGCCCATGTTTAATAACATTCTTAGTCCAAATGATTGTAGCTACCATACATCATAAATGTAGATATTCTTCCTTTATGATGCCATGTCAATATTAAAAACATTTTAAGAGGAAAGTCTCAAGTAAAATCCATGTTTTCGGAGAGATAGCACAGCAGCGTTTGCCTTGCAAGCAGCCAATCCAGGAGCAAAGGTGGTCGGTTCGAATTTCGAATCCCGGTGTCCCATATGGTCCCTGTGCCTGCCAGGAGCTATTTCTGAGCAGACAGCCAGGAGTAACCCCTGAGCACCGCCGGTGAGCACTGCCGGGTGTGCCCCCCCCCCAAAAAAAAAGCCAAAAATAAATAAATAAATAAATAAATAAATAAATAAAAATATCCATGTTTTAATTCAAATGTAAGAATTTATATTTGAGAGCTTAAATGAGACATGTGAAAACATTGTCAAACTTTACTGTGTGTAAAGAGTATGGAGTAGGTAGTTATATATAATGACCCCTTAGAGTGAGTATCAGAAGGTTATATAAATAAGATATAATCTTAAAAATCTTTACTGTGTCACCAGTCCAGAAGGCTAGATTCCCTTTGGTAATAATTCTGTAGAAATTTAGGCCTAAAAAGACTTAATGGCCAGCTTAAATGAAAAAGACTGACTTCCCTTAGGAAAGACTATTCAGTAGGATGAATGGTCTGTTAAGAAAAGTTTACATATCCAAAAGTTAAAAGCCCTTTTCCTTGACAATGTCCTAGAAAAAGGATTCTTAACTGCGCCCAAAGCCCCAAGCCAGGAAAGTTTGTGGTGGGGGTTGGAGACAAAACAAAATAGCTTTGTAAAATTTTCTGTGCACTTCAACTTAGAAACTCCAAACTCCTCAGGGTTTGCGACTTTTTCTTTTTATGCTGTTCCCTTATTTGGGAGGTCACCTATATTTCAACTTTGGTTGTGAAATTACTTTATTTTACTTTAGGATATTGAGTCCTTTTTCTTAATTTCTCGTGTTTCCTAAATACAAGTGTTTGTTTTACTGTCTTAAGTATTCTTCTAGGAAAATATCTTGATTTAGGGAAACCTGGATGGCCATCATGATGAACTTTTTGTGCCTTGCTGAATGGAGCTCTTGCAGATTTTGGGAGTACAGATCTCCCCAGGCACCTTCATTTGCATCTTTATTTGTAAGGTCAAGATGGGCCAACAGAGAGCATAGGAGCATTTTCTTTCTTGTTACTGCTTCCTGGCTCTTTGATTCTGTAGGATCCCCACTGACAAAAGTGTGAAATTGTAAAAGAGAAAATAGAGTTTTGTCCTAGATCCTGTTAACTGTGCTTTCTAGAAAGTTCAGCAATCTTAACAGAAATGTGTGATAGATGTTCCAACATACAAACTGTGCATTCCTCTTTAGGATCATCAGTTCTTTACAAGGTTAGCCAAAGTCAAGCAGAGCTAAAAAAAAAAAAAAAAAAAAAAGGCTTCTTCGAGTAACATAATTCTTAAAGCCCCTTCTTTCTCCTCATGACTTTCCTCTCCTGATACATTTTTATCTTATTTAAAACAAAACAAAAAGACATCTAACCTCAATACAGTCTATTCTAAACATATCAACACATTTATAATTTATATAAAATTTAGTTGGGCTATCTTGAGTTTCTCCATAACAGAAGATGTAAATAGACATTTAATACACATGATATGATGTAAATACCAAAAAAGCAAACAAATGTAAAAGTATATACAAAAAATCTGGTAGCAGTTTGCAATGAGATGATTGTTCTGTAATAATAGTGTCATTCTACCCACTATCCCACATCGATAATGTGGCTTATTGCTACATAAATAGTCAGTGCAAAATTAAAAATTCTGAGTTTTTACTGTGCACGTTGTTTTCATATCTCTGAAATTAACAATTTTGGTAGAACCTACCTAAGTCAAATCATTTGTACTTTCTTCACATGATTAAACAACTTCTACTTTGAAAGTCACCTCTGGAAACTAGAGTTTTCAGAAGTCTCATATATAATTTACTGCTTTTCTTCTTTTGTTCACACCAAAGTTGGCACCTAACTTTCCACTGTGGCTTTGCCAAGTAGTTTCTGTTTAATTGATTCTTTAAATACTACACATTGTAAGACTCTTGAACCGATATTTACTTGGGACAGGTGAGAAAGAAAGGAGATAGAATGAATTTGTGTTAATATTGTTATGTGCATTTTTGAATTGTTCTACGCATTTTAATTAATAGTGAATTGTAAAGATGTTATAATTTATTATAAATACCAGAATTATAAATATTAAATAAATATAGACCTTGTCTGGAAATATTTAACTGAATAATTTATATAGCATGTGATCTGTGAAGACATTGGAATTTAATTGGGAGCATTAATGATACTTATGAGTTTTAAGATTCTGATATTTCATTAAGAAGCTAATGAGCTTGACGAGATGATCCTCATGAACAAATCAGTACAAGCATATTATTCTAAGATGACTTAAATGGGAACAAAACTTGAGTTAAAAAGAAAAAAATCATTGTATCTGGCTACAAAGATATTCCTAAAACAATACCTAGGTAATGTTATGTTCACTGTGATAGAAGTTATTGCAAAGTATGGGCCACATTTATTTTTTACAGATAAAATTTGGAGACTTGAGCAGGACAGATATTGTTTCAGTGAGTGCCTTAAACAAAGTAAATTCCTTACCCCAGAGCAAAAAGCCCAGAGGCAGCCGTCCCTGTAACTACTTCCCCACCAATATTATAGATTCAACAGACTTGGTTGAGTATTTTTAGTGGGTAGTGGATGTGAAGAGAGAGATGAATTGCACAAAAAGCTGGAGTGCATGCCAGTGGGATCCCTGGGACAAATTCTTGGTTTTCCATGTCATCTCAAAGCCCTATTGGGTTCTGCCACCGCATCTTTGAAAAGTTCCTTAAAAATCGATGTTAGGGAATGGAGTGATAGCACAGTGGTAGGGCATTTTGCCTGACTTGCCACTGACCGAAGTCAGCATTCTGTATGTTCCCCCGAGTCTGCCAGGAGTGATTTCTGAGAGCAGAATGAGTGGTAACCCCTAAGCACCACTAGGTGTGGTCCAAAAGCTAACAAAAGTAAAGAAGAGAGGAGAGGAGAGAAGAAGAGAGGAAGGGAGAGAAGAGGAGAGGAAGGGAGATAAGAGGAGAGAGAGGAGGGGAGGGGAGGGTACAGGAGAGAAGGGAAGAGGAGAGGAAAGAGGAGGGGGAGGAGAGAGAGGAGGGGATAGGAGGGGAGGGAGGAGAGGAAAGGAGAAGGGAGGAGAGGAGTAGGGAGAGAGGGGATGGGAGGGGAGGGGAGGGAAGAGATGAGAGGAGGGTAGGGGAAGAGAGGAGAGAAGAAGAGAAGAGAGGAGAGGGGAGCAGAGAAGAGAGGAAAGGAGAGGGGAGGGGAGGTGAGCAGAGGAGAGGGGAGGGGAGGGGAGAGGGAGAGGGAGAGGGAGAGGGAGAGGAGAGAAAAAATCCGGGTTCAAAGATTTAAGTAAATTATTTGTGTTGGGGAACTCTGGGTCAATCCCTGGGACCTCAAGAGTCCCTCTAAAAACCATTGAAAATGACCTCTAGGTAAAGAACCAAAAGTTAAAATCCCTTGCCAAAAAACGAAATATATGACAGAAAAAAAGTATAAAAAATCAGCATGTACTAATTACAAATGTAGAAATAAATTATATTATTAAAGTTAATATATATTTACTTAAATATATATATTTATCTATAAAATAAATTAGTACAAAATTATAGATATAAATTCAAATTATTTTTCTAACTTGTGCTTACAAACTTAGAGCATAATATCTTAGAAATGAACACGTCATTGAATTTCTAAGATGTTGTGAAAAGAAATGTTTGTAATCACTGATATTTAGTAAATTAGCATATTTTTCTCTATATCTCAATTATGTATGAATGTGTTTGAATCGATTGCATGGCTCATTGAAAATTAGACCATCATATTTAATTATATATTTAATAATTTTATGAATAATATATATTTAATTTGATCTTTATATTTTTATTTATTTTATGGATTTGCGAACACATCTGAACACATGAACACATCTGTGTTCATAGCACATTGCTTGCTGTATGCTCAGGAATCTCTTCTGTCAGCTCCTTGAACTATATGGTTTTACAGATTTCAAACCCAGATCAGTATGTGCAAGGCAAACACTCTAAGTGGTATCTTATAGCTCTAGCTAGCCCTAAAAGCTTTTTTAAAGAGCACTTTTATTATCCAAGTATAATTAAATACATATATGTTCAAGATGTAAACAACATAACTATATATAAATGGAACTAGTAAAACAGTAAAAATTATATTTATATCATACCATGGGGAAATAAAGTAGCTACAATGTAATTATGGTTTTCTATTCAGTTAGTGTATTCACAATTTTCTCTTAACAAAGTAAGCATTATGCTAATGTGCTTATTTGTTATTATACCTGGAAATGAGCTAAATAAAATATCTACTAAGCATCTATTATGATTGATCTACTGTTTAAAAATCTTTCTAAAGGATGAATCAATCACACACCTAAATATTATTTTACCTTTGTGGGCAACAGCATATTCAAATAGAAACACTGCAGCAGTAAGAAATGTTTTTTAATAATTTAATAAGATTTTAAAATTTGTCCCCAAAATGTCTGCAACTAGACACAAAATAGTTGACAGCTTTTTATTTTTTAACCCTATCCCAGTTAATCAAAGCAATTGACAAATAAGTGGATAAATTAAATATCCCTTTTAGTACAAGTTCAATAAGCTGTTTCTCATGTACTTTGGTCCCATGAAATTATTTTATTTTAATTCAACAATTATTTATAGAGTATTTGTCATATGCTGCACACCATGCCAGTTCTGGATTATCACAGTGCCTATTATTTCAGCCCCATTAATTGGGTATTATTTTAAAAATTATCCCAATTAATATTTGATAAGTGTAAGGTCTTTTCATTTTTATAATGGTTTCCAGAGTTTCAAAGTCAACATTAAGTATCAGTTGTATTTTTTTTCTCAAGATGTTGAATTCTGCAAAAAATTAATTGGTGTTTTATCATTCTCAAGACAACAGTTTGGAGAGGGTATTTATTTTTATTTCCTTCAACTATAAAAAAGAAGTTGTCATAATATCTTCTTAATTGATGCATTGTGAAAATCTAGTATTAAGACATAATGAATGAGTATTTCACTAACGTTAGCTATAATTATCATTATTATCAGTGTTAGCTCACAGTTAGATCAAGTTCTGTACACTCACATGACTTTGATGTACCTAAAATATCAGTGCATTATATGACTGTTCATTAGACCTCAACTGATCATTATAAATTTTTTCTTTCTTAGTAACAGTTTCTATGATTTTTTTTATTTCATTTCTGACTTATTTCTGCAAGTTAATATGGAAAATGTAGATTTATATTTAATACTTTTCTTATAAAAAATACAATTATATTACCAAGCAAACACGAGTCAATAATAGTGTATATGAAAGAACCAATATAATATCATAAAAATTGTGTTACTATTGATATCTGTCTTTGGGAGAGGCCCTGAAACTGCAGGACATTTGCATGGTCAACAATAAAAAGGAACATTCTGGATTCTTTCATTGATTCTTGCTAAATGTTGTTTCTCAGAGTAGTTTAGAAATATAAAAAGATAGGCAAATTAGCTCGGGAGACATGTTCCATACATTGTCAGATTTTGTTTTCACAAGCAATTAAAGCATAGCCACAAGTACAAACAAGATATTAAAAACAGAAATTAAATGTATACATGGAATAATTTTAGCTTTATAACAAGTTCTACTTTTATTTCATTCTCTACTAAGCATATTTATTAGTTTGCCCTTCTCTGAGTATATATGTATTTCTTAAAGTACATTATAAACTATCTCTAAGATAATGTTAATTTAAAATTATTATTTAAGAATTTCATTATTATTTTCCCATTTTAATGTGCCTATGCAAAAGAGAAGCAATGCCAAAAGATACTGTTGGTGCATCTGAGGACCAACGAATAAAGTCCATCATTCCCTGTAACTTGGTTCAAACATGAAATCTATACAAAGATACTCTTCTACCAGTATTGCTTATAAAACAGATATCAAAGGGGGAAAATCAAACAATCAAATAACAAATCCAGTGGGCAAAATTGTCACTGTATGAGGATGTTTGAAAAGAGTTATAGATGTTAAAGAAATACATCTGAGATATACAAAGGAGATACAAGTATCCCTTTTATGTGCTATCTGTCCCGCCCCAAATTAAATTATTTTTAAAAAAGATGAGGGATATTTGATCTTCCAAAGATATTACGGTGCATATAGAATTTCTAGCACCCTAGAAAGTAAAATTTGATAAGTGACTTTGAAATATGAAGCTGGAAATTATCTCATTTATATATATTAGTGAAATTATATATAAAATCAAGTTTTAAGTTCTTAAGTAATTTATTGTTATTATTATTATTATTATTATTATTATTATTATTATTATTATTATTATTGGATTTGGGGCCACACCAGTGATGCTCAGGGTTTACTCCTACCTATGTGTTCAGAAATCGCTCCTGACTCGGAGATCATATGGGATGCCCTAAATCGAACCCAGGTTCATCCTGGGTTCAAGCCACATTCAAGGCAAGCACTCTACTACTGTGCTATCACTCTGACCCCAATACTTTTATTTATTATTATTTTGTTAGAGAATTTTAATGCCAAAGACCATTGTATACATCAATTTCAATGTAAATGAAACTCATGTGTTAACAGGAATTTCTCAGAAGAGAACTTATACTTGCATATCTTCTGAGATAAGTCATGAAGCTGTAAAGGTGGACAATAGTTTTCATGACAGTAGCAGAGAACTGTGGGCTCCCAGTTTAAAGTTTAGAGATTTTGTAGACTGTCTCAAGACTTTAGAAATTGATTTGTGAAATCATATACCCTTGATTTTGAATGAGGAAAGCCAACAGTATAAGAAACAGATCTTGTTACTCTGCTTTGAAGAATGTCAAGTTAAATGGTCAAAATAATATTAATGAATACTGGAAAATCATTTGTAGTACAATCATAGAGAGCAGTCATTAGTTGTCCAAATCATCTGAATATACACATACTCCTGAATTTAAAATCAGTTACATAATAAACAGTGAATCAAAGTAATCTGAGAATCAATCATAAAAATTTAAGGCCAGTTTATTTTGAAGATAGTCACATTATGATGCTTCCACATATCATTTAAGATTTATATTTTTTCAATGCCTATGATTGTACAAATTTTTAACAATATCCATCAACGTGGAAATCAGACCCAAAGTTATATCTGATTTTCTGATTAGGAGAGGCTCTGAATAAAGTTGCTATAGATCAAGGCTCTAGTTAGACATCGTTTTGCTGATTTAGCTAGTACGAGTTTTATAGTCTACAATTATTATTCTTTGCACTTACAGAACCTTGCCATACAGAACCAGGTTTGATTCCTGGCATTCCATATGGTTGCTGAGACTGCCAGGAGTAATTTCTGAGTGCAGTGACAGAAGTAACCCCAGAACACCACCAGGTGTGACCCAAAATCCCCCCCAAAAAATTATTAGTTCCCTTATTCCTACTTTCTCTAACTTCATACAGCAATATGCATTTAACACCGTCTTTTCAATGACTTTTTCAAGAATTTAATAAGTATCAGTACCTTTATGCTAAGTGCTTCATTTATAAACATTGTACTCACTAGCACTATTTTTTACATTTACTCACTGCAGTGAGGTGGGATGGATAACCACTACTTTTTTAAAAATAAAACATTCCCTCTACCTCCTTCCTCCGGAACCCCAGGGCTTTTCCTGGCCACATGGCAAGCCAGCGAGGTGGGAATAGCAGCACACTAGGTTCTGGCTTTAGGACTTACCAGGGAAGTTTCCTTATTAAACCTGTCCATTGTGCAACCACGCGGGGAGGATACTGGGATATCATTGTGTTTCATCTGCTTGTCATAATCTGAAAGCCGTCCAGGAGCTCGTTTTATTCCTTTACTTCCTCACTCCCATCTCTTGTTACCCCACATTTAACCACTATTCTGTACTAATGATTTTTGTTTTAGCCAAGGTGGATTACATATCTTTCACAGTAATTTTTTGGGTTGAGTCTGAAGCTTCAGCAGGCAACGCGTCACGACAAGGTTCCCATGCTGTAGGCTTTTTGGCCAAAATAAGGTGAATATGCAGCCTCAGCTGCCCCACAGCCTTCTCTCTCCTTCCTCCCCGTCCCCAGGGTTATTCCTGGACAACTGCTCAGGGTCCCAGCAAGTGGATTCCGCCGAGGTGCAATTTAAAAGAGACCCCAAGCTTCCTAGTCCCTGCAAGGGGCTGGGAGGGGACTGGTGAACTTTCAATTTCCAGCAATTAGGAAGCAAAGGCCTCTCGGGAAGTCAGAATCTTCAGCAGGCAACAAGGGGAGGACATGGCTCCATGTGCTCTTCTCTTGTCCACATCACAGACCAAAGTGGTCTCTCGGAAACACCCCCTCCCTCTTGACTATTTCTAAAACATAAAAAGGACACATGTATCTCCTTTGTATATCTCAGATGTATTCCCTTAACATCTATAACTCTTTTTGAACATCCTCATATAGTGATAATTTTGCCACTGGATTTGTTATTTGTTTGATTTTCCACCTTTGAGATCTGTTTTATAAGCAATACTAGTAGAAGAGAATCTCTGTATAGATTTCATGTGTGTACCAAGTTACCGGGAATGTTGGATTTTATTCGTCGGCCCACAGATGCACCAACAATATCTTGTGGCATTGCTTCTCTTTTGCATAGGCACATTAAAATGGGAAAATAATACATATGCAAACAAGTTCTTATCTAATAGAGATGGGAACACAAATTTGGTAATGTAATTAGGCCTTTTATCCTGAACATTGACATAATGATTTGGCTCAGGCCTCAGAAGAATGGGCATTGCCCATACACACCTGAACAATGGATACCATCTATGGAAACAACCACAATTGTCTATAACATTACCAGGATCCACGCCTCTACCAGGGAAGACCTACCACTGCTTTGGCATTGACTTACTCCAAAAAGTGCTCCCAACACCCAGACGACTCAGCAACAGTCTGCATGCAGGGCAGATCACTCCGTATTTAATGGTATGCTGAAACTAGAGGATGCTCCACATCAGCCTGACATCGATGAAAGAAACGCACAGAATCTAGAGTCTTTAAATATAAGAATCTGATACCAACAATAGCTAAAGTGTGAAAAAGTTTCACCGGGACCTTGAGAATGGCTTGAGTTGGACGGACTGGTATGCCTGGAACCCAGAGTCGGTCTTATGCCAAAAATTCTGGGGTGAGGGCTTTTTGCAATAAGGTCAAGAATTTTTTTCCACTTTCCCATTTTTCTGGACCTTTTTCTGGATTGCCACTACCACACCTTTACTATTATCCTTTAAGAAAAAAAATTATACAACTAACTGAACTTAAAAACAAATAACTGTAGTAGAATGCCTGTCTCGAATACAGGTAGGGGATGGGAAGGGGGGCGGGTAATGTTATACTGGTGAAGGGGGGTGTTCTGGTTATGACTTAACCCAGTATGATCATGTTACTTAAATAAAAATATATATTAAAATGTAATTTGATAATCCAATTTAAAATCAATGAATATAACTTTTTGGTACTTTAAAATAAGGTCCTACATCATATTTTATAATATTTACACACAATAAAGTTTTAATTTGTTAAATGTAATAAAAAGAATTTCATTATTAAATATAACTCTGTATTATCAAGATTTCAAGCTTTATTTAAACACCACTCATGTATTCTTACTTAAGGAGTCTATTTAGGCAATGATAGGGTAGAACATGTTGTTTATGCATCATTAGTTACACTCAGTCAACAAAGTAATAGATGTCTCTTAGGAAAAAGCACTAAATACACACATAGAGTATATTATATGTATATATACATATATTAGTTAATGAAAACATTTAGATTTTTGTTGTTACTTTGGCTTTAATTACCATGCATACCCCCATTAATAGCAATTTCATTGTCCCATAATATTTTTGTGTTTTTTCTTAATCCCCCTATTTTCCATCCTGTATGGTAATGCCCATTATCTTCTTCATGACTTCCTACTTTCACCATGAACTCAGAAATGGATTCTTATTCAGTAAGATTTAAGTTTTCTTTGATTTTCATGTGGAATATTGGTAGAGTAAATTAATCTTGGCAGATTATTTTGAAAATATAATTCACAATTCAGAGCATGGCAAAACCTTGTGTGATGTCAATTAGCCTTATACAAGACAGCAACTGTCCCTACATATCTACTAAATTTTAAGCTCCAAAATTAATTCATCGAAGAACATGTGATAACTGCCATATTTTATTTGTATTCTGGCTTTTCTGAGATTATATTTTTTCTTTTTTATATCTCTCCTTGTGTGATGTGATAACTGTACTATTACCAAAAATTGTAAGGCTTGACACAGTATTTATATTTTAAATTAATAATGACTTCTCTAAATACATTTAAGCTTCTATAGTTTTACTCCCTAATCCCCAACTTTGTTTATTACATTTTATTATAGTTTAATGCAGTTTTGTATAAATAAAACAAAGAGAGTACGCTCATCTTTCCTCAAAGAAGGAAGCAAGATAGGTGGAGAAATCAAGTGAAGATAAACAAAATGGGGAACAGAAATATATAGTATAGAGGAGTATGCGTTTTCTTGTCATTCTCAACTCTACTTCCGTATCTGGCAATGCAGTAATCCCTACAGCATTACCAGAATGGATTACTGAATTTAGTGCTAAGAATAAATCTCAAGAATATGAGTTCCAAGGCTGGAGCCATAGCACAGCGGTAAGGCCTTTGCCTTTCATGCGACCAATACACATGGACCAAGATTTGAATTCTGCCATCCCATAAGTCACCCAAATTTGCCAGGAGCTATTTGTGAGCGCAGATCCATGAGTAACCCTGAGCGCAGCCGGGTGTGACCCCCCCCCAAAAAAAAACAGTCGCCCCAAAAGAGGCACACATTCCTGGTTATAAAATAAATGTTATTGGAATAATATATTGAATAGTGCCTACTCTAAGTAGGATATATCATAGTAGAGTGGAATAGGATGATTAGGATTGAGTTGGGGAGGGAAGGTTTGAGGAGAAAGGCAGCTGCATGACAGAGAAATAAATTTGCAATTGTTATTAGTGATGTGTGTTAATTAAAATGTATTGACTACTTAAATTATAAAAATAATGACTACATTATTGTTACACGCAAAAATGAACATAAAATTAATTGTTAACTATATCAATAAAGATAGAGATGGATGCAGTAATAATTAAAAGGTTATTTTAATAAATGAAAAGAGAAGGTCATGCATGTTGTTTAGATTTAAATATTACATGTTTGAGGCCCTAAATTTAATGCCAGCACTACACTCAGGAATAAAAGATAAAAAATAGAAAGTGTGAACACAATTTCCTTGATTCAAATAAGAGGATATGTTTTATTCTCTAAAAAGAACTAGAAGAAACATACAAAAAAGAAACATTGACAAGAAATTTATAAGTAGGATTCTTTTTTATTTTATTTTATTACTTTTAATAATATATTTATTTAAGCACTGTGATTACAAACATGACTATAAGTAGTAGTACTGCACTTAGAATTTTGTTTGTAAGGGCTTTGTTCCTTGCTTCCTTTCCTCCTCCCTTTCTCCCTTTTTCCTTCATCCTTTCCTTTCTTCCTGCCTTCATTCTTTCCTTCCACTTGTCCTTCCTGGTTTTTCCTTTCTTATTTTCTTTCTTTCCTTCCTTCATTTCCTCCTTCCTTCTTTCTTTCCCTTTTGCTCATCTTTTTTTTTCATTTTTCTTTTATTTTTGCTCTTTTCATCTCTTTCTTTCTTCTGTTTTTTTAAATTTTTTATTTTAATATTTTATTTGCTAATAATTGTTCATAGTTTAGTTTTCTCCCTTTTCTTAATTATTGAAGATAGAGGATTATCTTTTCAATACATATATGTTAAATGTATGATCCCATTACTGAGGATGATAAATATAATTTTTTTTAAAAAAAAAAGTAAGAGGATAGAGAATTCTGTAGCACCATTATGAAGCCTGCTTAAAATTTAGAAAACTGATGAAAATATTCCTGGCTAGTCTCATTTTCTGTAGCATGCTACTTTTAATTATAAGTCTTTTCCTTTCTTTTACCTTTATTCCAATTATTAAATAGTCTCTAAATAACAACTCTTTAAATCTAGTCTCTCTGAGGAAATATTTTTGAAAATTTATCAGAAAACATTTTCTTTTTTCCACCCTGATTATAATTTATTAATTATAAACCAAAACTCGATAAAAGTACTATTTTCTAATATTACATTTTAGATAAAATAGATTACTTAACCCTGACCTTGTTTTTGTCATTTCAAGTGACAGATAAGTAAAGATAACGCCTTTAAATGTCAAATTTACTTCCTCATTTTAAGTAAAGGTTAAGAATCTAATAAAAGATCCTAGACTTGTCAGATTCTCTTAGCTGCTTTATGTAGGTTTGAGAAGGAAATGCTATTAATCTTTGACTTGGAAAATAATATTCAAACATTCACGGTCAAGAAATAAAACATAAGAAACATTTGTCTTTAGTATCTTAACTTTCTATTGATAAAACATTTTAGATATGTTCCAGGTATTTCCAAAAACAACTGACTAAGCTTAGAAATTATATTTATTGACATAGTACTTTTAGAAACTTGCTGACAAAATACTAAATAGAAATGATTGGTCAAATTTGAGAACAGTAATTTTTTTACTTTTTTCCCACTGATGCTTTCAGGACAGTGAAAGCTGTCATTATCAGGGAAGCATGAAGGTCTTTGACATGACATTGAGAAAAATACAGAGTCAGGAAATTCTGAAAGTAAAACTAATTTTCTAAATATTACAGATTATAGTAATGAGAGTTAGTGTATCTAAATTTGGTTTTATTTTGTACAAATAATTTTTGGTTTTATGTTCTGTGAAATGTTTTATGTGTATCTTTGAATACTTTTATTTAATTTTGTTAAGTAAAATATTAAATTTCATTGAAATTATAAGCACAAGCATACTCAGCTTTTGAAATATACACAGATCTATTTATTTTTGAGAATTAATGCTATAAGAAAGTTATTAGTGGAACCACAAGTGCAAGAAATGCATCGAAAACTTAATCATCTTACTCTTCTCAACTTTTTTACTGTTTTAATCATGTTTGTAAGGGAAATCTCTTATGAAGGACAGTTTATATTTTAAATGCTATTACAGTAGATTTCCATCAAGTCCAGAAAGTTGTCATCAATGAAAGAGCTGTGTTTCTTTGTCATGTTCTTTTTTTCCCTGTTCCATCCTATACGACCTTTCTTGTCATCATCCTTAAAATAAGTGACCTGTTTAATTATATATAAGTAACTATTCAAAGTGCTTCACCTACATGACCTCATTCAATAATCATAACATTCTTGAATTACTCAATATTTATATAGTATCAAGACCCAAATTAAGAGTACAAATCAGAAAGAAGCTCCAATAAGCAAGTAAACTCAAAACCAAACCATTTGAATGCATTTACCTTCTAGAGAGTAATTGGCCGTTGACCCTTGAATGCTGCTTTGAAGAGCATTCATGAATTTGTACTACCAAATACCAGTTTGATGATTTTTAAGCTTACTTTATAATTTGAACCATGGTTCCTTCATCAATATGATAAATGATTTTAATACTTATCTATTGTAATGGTGTAAAATCAAATAAAATACAGGTGATCATTTTGCTTCTGGAACTGATAATTGTCATTAAGATATCATTAAGATTTCTAAATAGAAATACCCTGTTACTATTTTAAACTATTGATAATTAGGCAAAATTAATATCTTCCCAAGTTTAGACATTGAACATATTCTACATATTATGCTACCATAAAATAAAATTCTTGTAGCAGTATTTAATTAGCTTAGTTAATAAATAAAAAATCTAGACATCACTTAACATTAAATGACTGGAATTAAATTATGATGCTTTTAATTTAAAACATTTTGACTAACTTCTTCCTTTGTTTTATTAAATATTGCTCTTATAGCCATGCTTTTATCCCTTCAGAAAAATTTGCTGAGGAAAGTCATTTTATCCACCTTCTCACTCTCCTTACACACACAAAAAGACTTGTAGTTAATAATATTGAAAGCATAACCACTGTTGACATATTCTTGGCAAGTCTATACTAGAAAATGCTTGTGAAAGTCTGACGTAGTACTTAGCATCAATCCTTGACTGTGTTATATCATATCTCACTATAAAGTTCTTTTCCAATAATTTTTAATCTGACATGCAGCAAAGCCAGTGAGCTAAGTGAGCATTTCGCTAACAATAATAAGGCAAAAACATCCTGTTTGATGGAACAGATGAATTTTTTAGAACAGAATTCCCTGCAGTGAATACAAGGTCAAATTTAAATGGTAGATTCATTTACCTACCATACAACTCAAAAATGATTGGGACAAAGGTAAAGAGTTTTAGCTTTCAAGGTCATATAGTCATTCATCTTAAATGTGCTACTTCTGCTGATAGATTCATCAGTAACTGTAAAGAATACATAATCTGACCATTTAAAGAGACAAAAAAAGCCATTAAAGTACAACATAAACTTGATAGTTACTAATTAATGAAGATAATAAAAAGTAAACATTCCTTGAAGTTTTATTTTTCTGAAATTCTCTTAAACATGAAAACAGCATTTTTATTGGAACTTATAGCATAATAACATGTTTTTATAGTCACACATAAGTTAATATAAATTTTACTTATAATTACACAAGCCAAAAATAACTTGAAGTAAAAAGTTAGAGTAGATTTAATTTTCCAGAACCACTTAAGTTCCTTCCATTGTGAAAACTGTTATTTCTTTTTTAATTGTGCTTTAAGTGCCAGACTGATCCCTAAGCACACAAACTGTAGAAAACCCTGAGCACTAATGACTATTTTCTCTCTAACAAACAATCAAAAGAATAACAAGAACTGGAGCAATAGTACAGTAGAAGGAGTGCTTGCCTTTAATGCTCTCAACACAGATTTCATCCTGGTATCTCATATGATTCTTAGCACCTGTGTTGTTATTGATATTGTTTTTCAGAATTGTCAACAGTTGTTGTAAATATTTTGCTGGCTCCTCATTTGGTGCATATATGTTTAGGAGAGTTATTTCTTCCTGCTCTACGTACCCCTTGATTAATATAAAATGTCCATCTTTGTCCCTTACAACCTTCCTGAGTATAAAGTTTGCATTATCTGATATTAGTATGGCCACTCCAGCTTTTTTATGGGTGTTGTTTGCTTGGATAACTTTTCTCCAGCCTTTTATTTTGAGTCTATGTTTGTTCTGACTATTCAGGTGCGTTTCTTGTAGGCAGCAGAAGGTTGGATTGAGTTCTTTGATCCATTTAGCCACTCTGTGTCTCTTAACTGGTGCATTTAGTCCATTGACGTTGAGAGAAAGAATTGTCCTGGGATTTAATGCCATCTTTATATCGAAATTTGGTGTGTCTTTTGGTTAGTCTTGTTTTAAATTAGGTCTTTCAGTTTTTCTCTTAAGACTGGTTTTGAGTCTGTAAAGTTTCTGAGCTGTTTTTTGTCTGTGAAACCATGTATTCTTCCATCAAACCGGAAAGTGAGTTTTGCTGGGTACAGTATTCTAGGTGAAGCATTCATTTCATTCAGTCTTGTCACAATATCCCACCACTGCTTTCTGGCATTGAGTGTTTCTGGTGACAGGTCTGCTGTAAATCTCAAGGATGCTTGCTTGAATGTAATTTCCCCTTTTGATCTTGCTGTTTTCAGAATTTGTCTCTATCTGTGGGATTTGTCATTGTGACTAGGATGTGTCTTGGGGTGGTTTTTCTTGGGTGTCTTTTAGTTGGTACTCTTCGGGCATGCAGGATTTGATCACATATATTCTTTAGCTCTGGAAGTTTCTCTTTAATGATGTTCTTGACCATTGATTCTTCCTGGAAATTTTCTTCCTGGGTCTCTGGGACTCCAATGATTCTTAAGTTGTTTCTGTTGATCTTATCATAGACCTCTATTTTCATCTGTTCCCATTCTTTGACTAATTTTTCCATTGTCTGTTCATTTGTTTTAAGTTTTTTGTCCAATCTCTCCTGTTGTATGGAATTGTTATGTATCTCATCTTCCACAGCACCAAGTCTATTCTCAGCTTCTGATACCCTGTCCCAGAGCTTATCCATTTGTCATTCACTTCGTTTACTGATTTTTTCAGTCCTGTTAGTTGACATGTTATTTCAGTTTGGAGTTTTGTGATTTCTGTCTTCATATTTTCTTGATTCTTATTAGTGTTCTGTTCTACTCTATTCATGGTTTCTTTGAGTTCTTTGAGCATATTCCATATTGCTACTCTAAAGTCCTTATCTGAGAGATTGATTAGTTGGTTGGTTGTTAACTGGTCATCAGAATTGTCATCTTCATTCTCTATGTCTGATGCTGGCCTGCGTTGTTTCCCCATTGTCACACTTGTATTGTGGGTTTTTCTACGTGTTGTGGTGGTATTCATTGGTTATATGATGCAGGCAACACACTTCTCTGGCTCCGCCCTTTCTGGATGGGCTGACTTGCCTCCAAGGTAGGGGAATCCTCGGTGAATGAAGCCTCACACAGGATCAAATCTTAGGCCCGAGCACGCAGCAGAGAAGACAGTCTGGAGAGAAATTCTTGCTTCTGTGATCCAGCACAGTTCTTAGTGTGGTTTTTTTCTTCTTGTGATGGTGTTCTTTTTTTAGAAAGAGCGCACGGCTGCGTAGCGAAGTGGAGCTAAGTGCCTTCTGGAGCCTCTTTTCAGCCCACTCTCAGGAGGTTCACGCAACAGGATAGCAGAGAGACACACACAGGCAGCACTCACAGTTTTTCACAGTCGGGCCCCACTGGTCAGGCGTAGTTTTCACTCGCTCGCTGGGCAGCTTCAGAATGCTGTATTTTTGGGGTTCACTTCCCAGGACTCTGAGGAGAGCTTCCAGAGTTCAGGAAAGACAGAGAAGAGTAGGACAGGGCTCCCTTCAGGTGCTCAGTTTCTGGCTCGCTGGGTAGCTTCCAAATGTAGTTTCTTTGGGGTTCACTTCCCAGGGCTCTGAGGAGAGCTTCCAGAGTTCAGGAAAGACAGAGAAGGGTAGGACAGGGCTCCCTTCAGGTGCTCAGTTTCCTCAGAAGAAGCACAGCCGGGTGGAGACTCTGCAGGTAGAGCAATCAGCACTCTGCCTGGAAACCCCCACATCCAGCCATTTCTTACTCACTCCCTGGCTCGCTGGGTTCATGTTTATTTTTAATAATTATATTTTGTTCTAGTTCACTTGGTTTTTCTTTTAATTTTTTTACTGAATCCATTATTGGTGATTTCAGGTTCACAGAGAAAGTTTCAAATAATTTAACCTACCATACACTATTTGGGCATTTCTCATATTTACAAAAGGTTGATGCCTGAAGTAAATTCCATATTCATATTAATGATAGGTATGCTTCCTTTTTGAAATTAAATTGAATTATTATTTAATATCAAATACCCAATAGACTTCTCAAATGTATTATGTTTATAACTTATTTCCTGTATCTTTTTAGCCCATATTTTAACTCCTGGGCTGAATATAATTTTGTTCTATCTATTGTTTATTAAAAAACTATGTAATCATTTTTAGTATTCTCTCATGTTTATCATATTGACAGTCTTTCTGGCAGCAGTCTACTCTGGTTACAATATATGCAGTATGAAATATTTTGTTTCTTGCTTCCTTTACTTCTTTGCTCTTTATTTTTTTAAATTTTTTATTTTGATCATAATGGCTTACATATCTTTCACAGTAGTATTTTAGGTACATATTAACATTGAATCAGGGGAATACCCATCACCAAATTTGTCCTCCCCTCCCATCCCAATTCCCTTTCTGCAACCCATATACCCCACTATCACCCCCTGGGCTGCTAGAGTAGGTGGCCCTTCTTTGTCTAGCTTACTATTAGTGATCATATATCTGTTTGGTCCTGGTTGCTCTTTAATTTTTTAAGCCACTAATATGGGAGACTTTTTCAATCAGTTAAGAACAT
This sequence comes from Suncus etruscus, assembly GCF_024139225.1. NCBI lineage: Eukaryota > Metazoa > Chordata > Mammalia > Eulipotyphla > Soricidae > Suncus > Suncus etruscus. The sequence continues at coordinate 75,010,255 of NC_064856.1, forward strand.
TAATAATGATTTGGCATATATTAAGGGGAGAAGTTATCCATTGTGTACTCAATTGTTTAATGTTAGGCAATTGAAATGGAGAAATCTGATTCAAAGGAAGGAGAAAGATAAGTTGAGTATGTATTTTGAAAACAAAATGAACCAAACAAAATGTGATTCAAAGAAGTCACTTTGATATTTCTTTCCCAATACTGATTAAATATTTAATTTAAATGTAGTACTTAAACAGAATTGATTGTGAGAACATACCTAAGAGAATATTATTGCTTGTCCTTAATTTCTACTCAATTAGAAGATACTTCCAAGATTTTTATTTCCTTTTTTTATGCTTAAATGCAGAATTGGAGTTATATTGAAGATCAGATAAATGAACAATTCTTTTTTACACATTTCTTTGAGCATTTCACAAGTGCTGAATATATAATCTTACTATTTTTGTTTATTGAAATCATAAAATCCAGGTCATTGTAAAGCTTACAAAAATTAAGTTTAAAAAAAAGAGCAGCCATCTCGAAAAAGCCATATTTAGCTCTTCTTGTGATAGTGAGATCTTTGTTAACTAGTAAATAAAGACTAACAGCAAGTTATGTGAAATATCAATGACCATTTTCCAGTTTCTCTTACACATAAACTGCTCTTTTTTAGAGACTGGGCTTCTATTTATAGCTTCCCAAATGAATCATTTAGCCTCTATCCCTTAACGTTAGGCATAAATTAAATTTCGTAGCTTACTTTATGAAGATAATGTGAATATTGATAAAACAACATTTACTAAGTTGTTAGAGTCTAACATTCCCATAAAAGTGAAATGAGACCCGTCTTGTCATTTTGTCTAGTCTGGGCTAAAGATATTTTTTGACACTGTAACAGAATAAAAATTACATCTTACCTGGCCAATTCAATAACGGACATTCATGAAACCTCATAAAACTCTCTAGTGTGTAACTGTAGCTTTAGAGGAGATGTAAGCATGTATTATTTTTATCTGAATTTAGCTTTTGACATTTTAAAGAACAATGACATTGAATTCTTGTTTGTCCTGAATGAGTTTTTTAAAAAATCTCAATAAAAAATTCTATTTGATTCAGTCATTGAAGGCATATAAATAAGAGTTGGCTGGCTTTTCCTGCTACGAGACCGAAAAAATGTTGCACTTTTCTGAACAGTGTTTAGAAGTTTAAATGGCAACATTTCTCTTAAATAAGCCTCCATTTAGCTCACTGACCCATCCTCTTGGAGTGCTGAGTGGTCTGTCACTTCATCATGTGTTTTCAAGTGTATAATGCTCTGGGTGCTATCAAAGTAGCTTGTCAAAATGTCCTTGATAGAAACAGAATAGTGATGTTCTATTTCTATCACATATTAAGTAACTATTACAGCCCCGACATAAAGCTTATATCTTTTTTTTTTTTTTTTTTTTTTTGGTTTTGGGGCTATTTTTGGATAGGATTTTTGTTTTCTGACTCTGTACTCGGTAATTTTTCCTTGTGGTGCACTTTAAGAGCAACTGTGATGCCTGAGTTTAAATCCAGATTATCCCAAGTGTAAGGCAAGCACCCTACCAGCTCTGCTATCTCTCTAGCCCTTATTTAAAGTTTTATTACCCCTATTTAAATGGTTATTAACTAAATTCAGTATAATGTGTCACCTGCCATTTGGTTTTACAAAGGTACTTAGTATTGAGAATTTTAGCTTATTAACTCAATTTCTCTCATGTTCCTTTTTCTAATAAATTGCTTTGAGCCAGGTAAATACCTAGTTTATTCATCTGATTGAATTGTAACAACTATAAAATCTTTATATATTTGTCTTAACATTCTGTATTTACATTAGAAGCATAAAATTAAATGATATCTCAGTAACCCATGATGGGGTTCAGTGTAAATATATACATTCCAAATTTATTAGCCATGATAAAGAAATTGTGTGAAAATTGAGTTATGTTGAACCAGAGCAAAAACTCAAGTATAAGTTAGTGACACAACAATAGAGCCTCCTAAAACTCAATGAATATCTTCTGTCTAATCAATTATTTATGACTCTACTGAACTCTGACAAACAAGAGAACTTAAGGTTTAGACTCTAAAAGATGTAAATACATTTTAATTTTCCAGGATGAATAAAACCAAGCCAAAGCAAATGGAATATTATCTAACAAAAACAAATTGCTTTCTTCTTCTTAAAATAGATGGTCCTTTGTATGCACTTATGTGTTTAAAATATTGTAAATACCACTATCATTATGAGTATATCATATATGTTACTATGTCATAATCATTTCCCTTCCCCAGTATTACCTCCACCTCCTAATATTCTGTGTTTATATAGTTATTCTATTATTAAGTTATAGCAATATACTAAAATGCTTTATTTAGCCATTATTTAAAAATATTAATGATAACCTAATATTTGGAGTCACATATTTAATGTCAGAATCATTACATTCCTTAAATAATGTACAGATTATTTAATGTTCATGAAAACTATGGAGGTAGGTATTATTTATTATCTCCACCTCATGAGGGCAAATGTAGATCTAGAGGATACTAGTTGATAAATCATTTTATTTTATTTTATTTTAGCTTAGTCTATCTGAAACTGTAAAAATGTTTGAGAAATAATAAGAGGTGCCTGAAGAGATAGTAGGAAGTTAAGGCACTTGCCTTGCATGTGATTAACCTCACATGTTCAAGTTTTTGCAAGATTTTTGTTCTCTAAGTACTACCTGAAATGATATCTTAGACTAACAAGTATAAGCCCAAATCAAAATAATAATAAAATAAAAAAGAAATAAGATCATAATCGAATGCTAACTTTTGTAGTGTAATTTATAACATAAGTTTTATATGAAATTAAATTTAAAAACATGGTTACAAAATGATTTGAGAATACTTTAACAATTTATTATGAGCTATAAGTTCAAACATCTGAATATGGTTTGATATTTTTTTTGATAATATTTTTTTTGATAATATTGTTTGATAATTTGCTAAGAATAATCTCCAGAATCACACTTTTGTTATATATAAAGTGACATTTTATTGTTTGATAATTTGCTCAGAATAATCTCCAGAATCACACTTTTGTTATATATAAAGTGACATTTTTTTTGATAATATTTTTTTTGATAATATTGTTTGATAATTTGCTCAGAATAATCTCCAGAATCACACTTTTGTTATATATAAAGTGACATTTTAATTTTACTTGATTTCATTGCAATAAATCTATCTAATAATTAAAAATTAATATTCAGTTAGGTTTTAAAAATTTCTATGGCTAAAAAGATAATTGTTTTAAAATATTTTAGATTTCTTCTTACAACACTGCCACATAACACTGCCACTTAGCTGTATTTTATGAAGACATATTTAACCCTAATTCACAAGTCTTTAACAACTGAAGAGGAATAGGGCAAAAAACCTAAAAAATAAATATCAATCACTTTTTCTCTGACTTCAACATTTAAATACTTCCAATTAAATTACAAAGATTTGAGATACAAGAATATAATAACAATTTTGGTTCCTAAAAATTAAGAGCTTATGAAAATGTAGCTTGCTGAAAAGTCATGAGGTAAGAAAATGTTAGTCTTTCATATCTCCTGCACAGAATGTAGAGCTCTCCCCTTCTCAAAGACAGGACAGAACCCCCCAAAAAATTTCTTCTGAAGCAAAATTAGCAAGTCTATCATGTTTTGTTGCATCTATTGATTTCTGTTCCTTTAAAGTTGAGGTATGTCATAAACTGTGTAACATTTTTATCTGTTCTGAACACAGCTTCTATTACATTTTGCAAATGTGTAGATAATAAGATTTACCAATGTTGTATTTTGTCCCTGTTGGCAGATTACAGTTGTTTAATGAATCAATGCTTTAGAAATATTTCAGTTATGAGTCAAATTATGCTCCAATAGAGATATTAGAGCACTATATTAGACATTGCCAAAAATCTTTGAGTGACAGATATTTAAAATAAGTTTAACCACAGATTTCCATGATCAGATTCTCTTTATGGAAGAAGACATACAATAAAAGAAGTTGCCTCTATAAGAAAAATCTGATAGAGTCTATTTGCCTGGGCTCTAGAGAGAAAGTACTTTGTATATGATATTTATTTGCATGCTGGCAAATTAATTTTAATCCTGACATTGTGAAAGATACTCTGAACAGGACATATAGGAATATTGTGTTCCTATGGCACAAATAATAGATTTTCTGAACATTATACTGTCATGGAAGTTAACATATATTATAGATTTTTTTCTGTTGCCACGTCCAATGATGTCATTTATTTCTATACTTATGCTCAGGGATTATTCCTAGGTATATGGGAAATAGGAATATAACCAATTCTTGGGATCAAGCTGGGATTAGTTGGACACAAGGAAAGCATCTTACTCCATGTATTATATCCCTAACCCCATATTTTTCTGATTGTAACGCACAGTATCTTTAAGGCAGGAGAGGTGAATTACTAGGTCAAAACTATTCAAAGATTCTATTCTGAGTTCTTTATGTTAATATATGTTGGTTTTGATTTAAGTAGCAAAACTGGAAATTTGAACATTTAATTTATTTTTAACATTTAGTTTTATTTAAAAATTGTTAAATGTATGAATAGTTAGAACACCGACTTATATATTTTTAAATTTTAAATAACATGTTCCTAAATAATATGTTCCTAAAGTGTTGATGTTTTAGATTTTTATAAAAATATTATACTTCCACCACCAAACCACACACTGCTGGTCTAGAGGATGAACATAATTAGCATTAATCAAAATGTAGAGAATCAACTATTCTCTGTCAATGCACATGGAGGTAAATTTCACATATTAAAATACAGAATTCACTCTAAGAATTTGAGACATAATTCTAAAGCTACTTTATTTTAGAAAATGCTATGTTTGAAAAAGAACAATCAGAAGACATTAGTCACTGCAAATTGGACTTAATATATCATGTGCAATGAAAAATTATGAAATAAAGTTGTCATTTTGGGGGGGGTTTGACCCACACTAGGACATAATAAAAACTTACTCCTTACTCTGTGCTCAGGTTCACTTGTGGCAATTCTTTGAGTCAATCTATGATGGTGAAATGGAAATGGCATCCAAAGGATGCAAACCAAGTACTTTACATCTGTGCTGTTTGTCTAGCCCTTGATTATAATTTATCATATGAATTGAATCATTAGCATTTAGAGTCAAATATACCATTACAATAAATTAACAGTTTATACTAATAATGATTACATCATTGTAGTAATTTAATTTTATGGCTTTGACTTACACAATAAGCACACTTTCAAAATTAACAAAGTGCCCAAAACTCTCTAACACTAGCTTTAGGTAACTTTATGTCCACTTTTTTACTTTCACTACTTGACATCTCAAAACTGTCATTAAGAGTTAAAATTGTCTAAAATTGTAAATGAAATTTAGATAAACTATAAGCTCAGTAAAATACATTTTAAAACCTAAAATTATATTTTGTAAAATTATCAGGTTCTTAGAAATTGTAGTGCTTTTCTTGTTATATTTTGTTTATAAATCATGCTTCTTCAAATGACTAGAATGCCTTTCTCGAATACAGATAGGGGGTGTAGGAGGAGGGAGATGGGGTGCATTGGTGGTGAAAATGTTGCACTGGTGAAGGTGTGTTCTTTTTCTGACTGAAAACCAATTACAGTCATGTTTCTAATCACGGTGTTTAAATATATTTAAATATGTATGTACATATATATATATAGACCTCATTTTGTGCTTATTATAATTTATTATAGTATATTGGATAGCAAATTATTTTAAGTTTTTATTAGAGTAATACAATTTTCTGTTTATATTTATGTCCCCAATTAACTATTTTAATAGTTATATATTACCCTTTGGTTAATTAAATCAGTGGCATTGTATTTTTAATTTAATCCAGTGACACTCTCAAATATTATATTTACTTTGGAAATTTAAATTTATTGGACACACATATAAATATGTAAGTATATGGAAAGCTACTTATATGCACAAATACATAAAGCACACATCAGAAATTTTACTAGAATATATGGTCAAAGATGTTATATAATTTCTGACATTTAATTCTATTAACACAGTATATAATAAAATGTTTCTATAATTTACATTCAAGCAAACCTATTCCTATTTCATACTTATTACAATAAAGGTTACACCTGATTTGGATCATTTACGTAACTATTACCTTATTTTCTTATTGTCCACCTAGTAATCAATTTTCATTGAAGTCACAATATTTTCCTTTCCTTACCATTTAATGTTCATCTGACCTTCTCTCCCCCCTTTTTTAACTCTGTCAAAGAACTGTTTGGAAGCCTGTTCGTAGTATCTTAGTGAATATCTTAACAAGGCATTTATGTTATGCAAATAATTTCGAAGTCTGAATTTCTAAACCAAGGGCAGTGTCAAACACAGTTTCTATCCTTGGTACATAAATGAGAACTTCAAAATGATTTTCATTGTAACTTATACATTTTATTAAATGAAAACAAATATGTTAGTTATTTTTCCAAAAAGTTAAATATACTTAAGACAAAAATAGATGGTTTATTGTTTTAAACTTTTATATTTTAAATAATAAAGATAAAATTGATAGCTTATTATTAACTGATTCCAAATTTGTTCCTTGGACTGGTCCACATTTTTTCTTTCCATGAATTTACTAGTATTTTGAAAAATGCGTACACATTTTATATGTAATATATTTTCATATTTGCTAGAAAAAAGATCATAGTTTTTACTATAAAGGAAGCAGATTTGTAAAAGTCACAATGACTGGTGGTTTAAGAGATATCCAGGATTTTATTTGCCTTAACTCATCTTGGCTTGTATTTCTTCTTAATAATGGTGCTGTATAATTATAACTTCTAGATATTGAATTGTATGGTAGTAATATCCCACTGAGATTAAATTATCCTATAGTGAGAGAAAAACTAAATTGTTTGTCAGTAAATTGGAAAATTGTGCTATCTGTATGCTGTCAAAAGTCAAGACACACATTGTGATATATATATAGAGAGAGAGGGAGCCTTCCTCTGAGTAGTAAATTCATGCTCCTCTAGAAAATACTTTTCCTAGGAGAGTATTGAGGTTTATTTAGTTTTTTCTGCTTTTTCTTATTTTCAATCATTTCCCAAGCAATGATAACACCATTTTTAACATGTTTAACTGTTGTCTTGGCAAAAACATTAATCATAGAACAAAAACCAATTTGCCACTGCAATATTCACCAGGTTACTCTACATCTTATGAAATGAAGAGTCTGGAATTTTCCAGAGAATATTTTATAAATAGTAGATGCAATTCTTAACTATTTGAATATAAACAATTTGTAATGAAGTAAGAGAAATTATTTTCTATGTAGATAAACTGACATAAAAAAACAGTAAAGATAATATATTTTCTGTGGTGGTAAACTATGTAAAACAGCAAAGTATTACTAGTAGATCTATAGAGAACTGAATTCTGAATTGTTTTATACTTTTTGCTTCTGGACCACCCAAGGCTATTATTAACACTCAAATACATTTAAATCTATTCATATTTTATTCAAATATGCTAATATATTTAAATCTATTGATATATTTAACGTTACTTAAATATATTAAATAATGAATTCCCTTTGTTTTTATATACTGAGTTTACATAAATTTATAATATGCAACTTAAGATTTTTAAAAAATGTTTTGACATACATAAGAGAATATCAGAATCAAATAGGACCCTCTAATTTAAACTTTGAGTGAAATTATTCAATTATTTTAGACTGATAATAATCAACAAAAATATAATTTTTAAAAATAAATATAAGTTGGGTTTGAAAACTTTTAAAAGTTCTTGTAGACTATAGAATGATTAATTTGAAAATCTATGTGGTGTTAGAATGTTTAGGCATGTCTACTTATATTTACATTTTGATTTTTGTGTATTTTTCCTTATATTATTTATTTATATATTTGGTTTCTTAGTCACAAAGGAATTACTCCTGGTGGTAGTGCTCAGGAGACCATATGAAATGCAGCACTTGATTCTGGATCAGCTATATATGTAGCATAAGCATCCGATACACTATATATCCAACCCCCTATATATCCATTATATAGCCAGCGCCCTCATTGTTTCTTCTTTAAAGACCCTGTTGATTTCCATTTACTTATCTTCAGAACCAAATGCTGCTTTCTGGTAGAGAAAAAAAATTCTCATCCCATAAAATGGGTAACAGGGAGTACAATGTATCTGAATACCAAGCTTCAAGAGTAAATCAAAATGAAATGATGGTCTAAAGGGGAAGGAATCCCAATAAGAATGATAATGTGAAGAGAAATTCTTAAGAATTCTCTACCAAAAAAATGTTTGAAATGAGGTGGGAATTAGGAGCATCTTGACTTTCCTTTTACAAATGACTTTACATTTGAAAAAAATTTTCCCATATATATCTATGTATTGTGGTTTATGATAAAGTTTTATAAGATAAAATAATCAATTATTGATTTTCTTTGCTGATCATGAAATATTCAGTAGTTACAACTGTAGATCTATCAGAAGACTACTAACCAATCTTACATAAAATTTTCCAATATTTGGTAATGCATGCATTAGACCACTATTTTAATAAAATAAATGGGCACCAACCTGACTTTCCTGGAGTTTAGAATATATGTCTATGTTTGGAGCACTCTCTTTTAAAAAATAATATTTTGTTTTATGTGAGTGTGATTTGAACAGTCAAGTAAACAGCTTACAAAATTCCTTCTAGATACATTGATTGCTGACTAAAACTTGTTTCTAAGTATTTTAATTATAGCATTTTGTCTCTTGGAGAAGAAATTACTTATCTTAAATAATGTAGGTTAAAATGATGTTGAAGACTTTATTTAAAACTCAGAAGTAAATTAGCAAACTCATTAAAAATTGTCAGATTTTTTTCAAGATTATTAAACTGGTTTAAAAAATCCCATATATGTGCATATATATTAAAGATGAAATGCCTATATAATGTTTGCCATTTTGAAACTGATTTTTATAAACCTGAGCTATGGTATGGTGCTTGCCTGGCACATAGGCCAGCACAGTTTAGATTCTCTAATCTAGCTGAGAATGAAACCTGAGCACAGGAGCTAGAAGTAACTACATCACCATTGTATGTAACCCCAAAACAACAACAAATTAACCTTACAATGCTTACTATATGTTATAGAAAAATAAGTATCAAAATATTTAAAATAAAATTACAAAATGAAAGATAAAGATAAAGATATTTAATTTGACATTCCTTGTCATGTATTATTGTTTAACAATCATATGAAGAGAACACATTTTTTAATACCTTAAGGCTTGAGCAGTGATCATAGTTTAGCAGACAGAACACTCAACTATTAACGTAGTTTAAGTGCTTACACTGAGTGACAAAAGATGCTATCAACTTGTTAGTATTTTATCTAATTATTCTCAGGTTTTCTGCAATAGGTATAATTATTTATAAAATATATAACTGTTATACTATAAGATCAAGAGGACAGAAAAAAGAAAATAATGAACAGTAAATAGGAAATTTGAGGATACATAAATATAAAAGTTTAACATAAAATATGCATTCATTATAAAATATAAAAATTAAATTACAGCTAAAAGGCCTTAAAATCCCACCAAAATATAAACTATTTCCTCCAATAATGTGGACATCAAATTCATGTGCTTTCTGATAGGATGCAATGAGAAAAATACTGCAATATTGCCAAGAGGAAACATAAGAACTTAGAAAAGGTCAATATTAGGCAAACAAAATACTGACTTGTAATATTAAATAAATGTTAGGACTGAAGAGATAGTACAGTGAGTAGGTTACTTGCCTTGTCCATGGTCAATTTGAGTTTATTATCCAGCACCTCATATTGTCCCGAGCCAGCCAGAGTGATTCCTGTGTTCAGAGGCATAAAACCCTGAGCTGCTCCAGGTGTGGCCAAATATAAAAAACAAAGCAAAGCATAACTAAAAAACCTAGAACATGAAAAACACAATGATTTAGGATGACTTAAGGACACTATTTTAATTGGATGATTTTATCATAGAGGATATAAATGGAATACATGAAAATAATTTGAGTGGACATGGGTTTGATGACATGAAAGCAATGTGTTAAAATGTTTGTATTAAGTAAGATTATATATGTAAGACTAGTCTAATCTTGTTTGTTGAAAATATCTGTGAACTTTCCATTGGCAACTTTAATTCTTAAGTGTTTCAAAGAAATACTTTCTTTAAATATACTTGCAACTCTTGCTAACTTCAGAGTCCTTTTTCATAAAATAATAATGATACTTTAGAATGTGTTATGGTGATGATGTAGCCTAGAAGGTTAACAGGGATGAGCATAATATAGCCAGGAATATTATCACTCAACTAGGGATTGTCAATACTCTGAAGGACTCAACTATAAAATATAACTCACAAAAGCATAGTGTTCCATCCCTGTCACCAAACAAATAAAGTTTAGGTAATATTTGTTTTAATAATAGCTTAAGGGGAACATTATTCAGAATGAAACAAAACATAAACTAAAGATAATTTGATAGTTGAAATGTGCAATTACTTTCCACTGGCATAATACAGTAATATGTACAATATATTGAGGGAGATTTTGTTGTTTTAAAATCATTGAGATGGAGTCTGAATAGAGATTAGACAATTGAAAAAATACAGGAGATAAAGATTAGTTGTGTAAGATTTTAGACTTTTTACCATTGCATGTGTAATACTAAATTAATAATTACTTTCTGGGGCCCGAAGAGATAGCACAGCGGCGTTTGCCTTGCAAGCAGCCAATCCAGGACCTAAGGTGGTTGGTTCAAAATCCTAGTGTCCCATATGGTCCCCTGTGCCTGCCCGGAGCTATTTCTGAGCAGACAGCCAGGAGTAACCCCTGAGCATCGCTGGGTGTGGCCCAAAAACCAAAAAAAAAAAAAATTACTTTCTTTTTATTTTCCTACTACCTCTGCTTAGTTTTATATTTGCTTTTACGTTTCAAGAATTGCTCTATTTCTCTCAGTAACAAGTATATTAGTTACATATCATATACATGAGTTACATGTGAGTAATCACAATTGCCTAACACCACCTCTAAGTAAGCAAATATTGAGTTGAAATAATATATACTATTATGATTATTTCTTTACAAACATTGATATTCCACCTATAGATGTCTTTGATTCTTGTGTGCACATCTTTCTAAATAATTATTTGAAAAGTTTTGCTCAATCTGGTCTTATAATACATTAGAAGTTGTTTTTTACATTTCTATATACTTGAAAAAATTTATTTTAATGAAAATTATTTTATTATTAATAAGGTTTAATTGTGTTATCTGAGTAAACCTAAGCCAAGGTATTAATGTCTGCTCAGATTTGATTATTTTGTTGTCATTGTTGAGAAATATGCTATTTTTAAAGACAAAACTCTTCTAAGTTATGAAGAATTAGAAATTATAAGGAATAATGCCACTTATAATCAAGTCATGAATCATTAATAGCCCAAATTGCATTTGTGGCTGAATTAAATACTATAATTCAATTCAATATTAATAAGGGAAAATCCTTAGGCTTTATATTCATATTTATAAATTCCTTTGTCATTGCTAAATGATCATTACAAATGTTTCCTAAAGGCAGCCTGATAATTTCTATTAGATATCTTACTGTTAAAATGTTTCCTTTCAAAGAATATGAATTCTTACTAAAGTAACATGTAAATGAATACACTTTATGTTTTAGAGCAGAGTTTCTGGGCAGTTAAATTATAACTGCCTCAGTTTGTTATTATTGAACTGATATTTCATAATTCAGAAGAAGAATCAAATTATAGTAAATTAGAAAATTAGTTTCATATCATACATTTGCTGATCAGTGGCTCCAAGATAAATAATGACATCTAATTAATCATGAAATTTAATCCCTGTTGTAGTCTTGTCACAGAGAGAAAAATATTTTACAGCTACTATTTGGTAATGCTGATGAGTTAATGATTACCCAGTTTATTTGTGATTTAATCTATATACCCATTGATCATATACCAAGCAGCAAAATAAGTTAATTTGTAAGTCCTTAAACAACAATATCTTTATGTAACAAGGACTAAGACTTGGATATATAAATTTTTGCTTTATCTATGATGTATGCACATATATGACTGTGTCTGTATGATTTTTTTATTCTCTTTGCTTTGCTGTTGTAATGACTAAAGTTCATATATATTTGTTTACATTTCTTGCACTCTTAGATTGTGTTCTCCCACATTTTAATTGTAGTGCTTAATATACTTTGCTGTGATGTTAGAGACTGTTAGAGCCTCTGGTATTTATCTTGGGCATTCATGGGATACCAAAGACTATTTTTAATAAATAAATTTCAATGAACTCAGTTCTACAAATAAGACTTCACTTACTTGGTGATGGGAATGTTGCACTGGTGATGGGTGGTGTTCTTTACATGACTGAAACCCAAATACAATCATGTATGTAATCAAGGTGTTTAAATAAAAAAAAATAAAAAATATTGTTTTTGTTCTCATATTTATGTTAACCTTTACTTTTCATGTAAATACCTTCAAATCTTAGGTTTAAATCATGATATGTTTTATGTAACCAACTCTGGACCCATAGTATGCTATTAACCTGTGTCTCCACTTCCTACCCCTCACCATAGCCTGTATACATGCAGGCACAAATAAATTAATTTCATGTTGTTTATTACAGCAGTGGCAAAGGGAATTACCAAAATTCATGTCTAAAAGGGTCAATTTGAAATCATTGTTATCTCTCTTTCTGTTCATTTTTCCTCCCATTTTGAGGGGATTTATGGATTATTTTTTGGCATTTATGTATTGTTGATCTTTGTCTTTACTTTATCATGGATATCAACCCTTGAACTGATGTGTTGAATTGCAAATAAGTTATGTTATTCAGTGAGCTGTTTCTTAAATTTAGCTCATGTTTCTTTAGCCATGAGGAAACTCTTTGTGTGTTCTCATTTGTTTATTTTTATTTTGTAGTCTTTACTACTAGAATCATATCATAGAAGACACACTTAGGGACTAGATCTTGGAGCATTTTTATCATATTTTCTTCAATATATTTTATATATTCTGGTCTAATTTCAAGGTCATTGGTTCACTTAGCATCTTTTCTATTTAAAATTGTATAAAAATACAACAAGTAATATGGATCAACCTAACAATGCAATTTGTATAAATATACTGTGAAAAAATTAAACATAAAAAATAGAAGAACTTAGAAAGTAGAAAAATAGCCTATACTCTAAGGTAGATAGAAAAAATAAATTTTGTCAACATTACTGTCCTATTCAATCTAATATAAAGATTCAATTCAATCTGTATCAAAATCAGATAACGTTCTTTAAGAATTTTGAGAAATTATAAAGTTTGTTTAGATTATATACACCCCATATATCCAAGACCATATAAAAAGCATAATCTCTGAGTTTTCTCATTATTTTACTCGAAATTAAACTCTAAAGAGTATAGTAAACTATGTCATCTAAAGTCATAAAATGTCATATGAAACAGTATAATACTATTTCATAGATTATGATATGGAATGATGACCTCATCAACAAATGGTGCTAAGAAAGCTGGATGATCATACACATTTTTTACAAAATTATAAAAAATTAAAGCTGGAGCAAGTTACAAATTCTTAAGTTATTTTTTCTTTTTTTTTTATAAAATAGAAACTTTGAAAATGGTAAATATAAAGCAATATTTAAAAGTAAATCACTTAGAGGCTGGTGAGGTGGCGCTAGAGTTGTCTGCCTTGCAAGCGCTAACCAAGGAAGAACCGCGGTTCGATCCCCCTGCATTCCATATGGTCCCCCCAAGCCAGGGGCAATTTCTGAGTGCTTAGCCAGGAGTAACTCCTGAGCATCAAATGGGTGTGGCCAAAAAAAACGAACAAACAAAAAAAAGTAAATTACTTAAATGTAACTTGGCAAAGTATAAGTACTAACTAAATCGAATGATAATTATCTTGAAATAGTTATTCCCTGAAATTTTCAGATTATAATTTAAATCATACATTACACAGCCAATCTGGATTTCATTTCTGGCACCACATGATCACTGAGCTTTGAAGAGTATTGCTCCAGAGTCCCCTGACCCTCCTACCAAGATGTTATAAGTATTATGACATCCTTGTGCTTTGCTTTGACCTGTTGCCATGGTTTTCTTGGACACACAGCTGTGGGTAGGAGAAGACAAGAGGGGTTTTCGAAACATCATTTGAGAGATGAAAATGTCTCACTGAATATTAAACTTTGAATATTTGTGTATATTATATTTCTTAATACTGGTATTTGTATAACTTTTCTAATACTAGTAATTGTTCCCAGAAAGAAATATAAAGTCCAGTATATGCAGTATTTGCTTTGGTTAGTCTTTCTAGGAACACTTTTTCAAAAAACACTTGCTCAGTACACACATTCAAGTATCATTTGTGCTTTCTTTCTGTAATTTAATAGTTGAATTTTGTAACTTAAGCCTGCTCTCTCATAGAATATAAATATAATTATTTTCTGCCATGTTTATTATTCAAAAATTATAATTACCACATTGAGATATACTTTAAAGAAAAATATATTCCAACAATGTAATTATTCCCAAGGCAATTCAAATTACTTCCAATGGAAAGTTGTTCTCTCTTCTCACTCTGGAGGAAATTTTCTAAAAAGTTTTGACCGAACAAGTAGAAAAAATGAAATTCAATATAATGTCATTTTGCTGTATATATATATATATATATATATATATATATATATATATATATAGTAAATTTCCTTGCCAGAACTATTTGAAAAAATAAAATCTGTTCCAAAATGCAAAAAAAAAGTTCATGATCAATAAAATTTGTAAAATATTGCTATCCAAGGATGTTCTGTTATAAATTAATTCTAAAATTAGCAGTCTAAAATTTTGAGTGGAAGAATTTTGCTGTTCAAAGCAGAAACCTGCCCTTAATGGTGAAATGGAACCAGAAGATACTCCACATCAGGGGTCTCAAACTCGCAGCCCGCAGGCCGTTTGCAGCCCACCATACAACATTTTGTGGCCCGCGGCTGGCCTTCAAATACCGCAGTATTCGCTTACCGAATAATCGCAATAAAAATCCCATTAGTAAGAAAAAATTGCATTAAACATTCGCATACCCCGAGCAGTTCCATTTGGGGTATGCAAATGTTTAATGCAATTTTTTTGCGATTTTTTTTCTTGCTAATGCGATATTTTATTGCAAATATTTGGTAAGTGAAATCCCTTATGCGGCCCTGCCTCACCCCGATTTTGCCTCTTGTGGCCCCCTAGGTAAATTGAGTTTGAGACCCTCGCTCTGCATCATCCTGGCTTCAATGTAGGATCTGCACAGAAACCAGTATCTCTAACTACAGAAACCTGACAGTAACAACAGTGATTGTGTGAAAAACTTTTAATGGGACCACAGAGAATGACTCGGGTTGAACAACCTAGTATGCCTGGAGCCCAGAGTTGGTCTTATTCCAGAATACTTCAGGGGTAACGTTTCCCTGTATTTAGGCCAAATGCTTTTCCTTTCTAACTGCCACACACACACACACACACACACACACACACACACACACACACACACACACACACACACACACACACACACACACACACACACACACACTTCCTGTATTTAGGCCAAAGGCTTTTTCTTTCTATTTCTCCCATATTTTGCTGGGACTATGCAAATAACAGCTGCCATACAAAAACACACACACACACAACACACACACACACACAACGCAAAGACACATCTTTTTTACTGTAAGGTTTTAATCTTTTATCTTTAAAAAAAAGAGCTTACTAGGGCCGGAGAGGTGGCGCTGAGTGGTAAGTGGTAAGTGCTAGCGCTAGCCTAGGAAGGCCAAGGTTTGATCCCCAGAGTACCATATGGTCCCCCAAACCAGGAGTGATTTCTGAGGGCATAGCCAGGAGTAATCCCTGAGTGTCACCGAGTGTGCCCCTCCAAAACAGAACAAAACAAAAAGAGCTTACTAAACCTTCTGCTATTGTTTTAATGAGCTCATTGGTGATACAATAATTTTCACAAATATACTTGCTACTGAAATTTTTCTTCTTTTCTCTTCCATTTTTTAGTTTTTCTTTCTATTTTCTATTTTTTAAATAACTTTGCTTTCAGTGTTTCAAAACAAATGTATTATGATCAGTTATGTCAACTATGTGATGCATTTTCTTTAAATAAATTAAAAAGAAATTTTCTATTCAAGCCAAGATCATGGATAGTACTGATTTCAACTATTTAAGACATAAATACAAAAAAGGCTGACAATGACAATAAATATTATGTATAATTAAAACCTTCTTAAATACTCATGTCTATAATTGAGGTTTAATCATGTGATATACTTCATTTTAATATCCAAAGTTCTTGGGAAATAGCAAACTTTGCATTTCTCAATCATAATAGCTGAACTCAATAACATTTGTGTAGTTTACTACATATTTAACTCAGGTTATATGTATCTACAAAGTCAGCCCATTAATTATCCAGTGTTGATACAAATAAGTCATATGTGTTCTGGACCTGCTTTGTACAAGTAACTATTGTTGCTATTAGCCCATACCAAACGCTTTGTTAGTGTTTTTATCTCACTGACTCATAAATTTTTCTAATATTTATAACTTCATTATATAAAATGTATGAATTATACACACTAAATTAACCCACCTTTAGTTTGCTTTTCATAAGGAAAAGTTCTAGCCTGTTAATTTAAAAAAAATGAGTATATGGGATGAAATACTCTTTCTTGAATTTATTTTTATTTGGATATATGAATTATTATATAGGATATCACATTCAATTGTATGTCTAATTTTATTGAATTTATTGGCTACTCATCTAACATAGGATTTAATCTTTATCCTGATTAAGTTAGCATGCTCTAGTTAATTTTTAAAATTAAAATGATTGATAGATATTGACTGGAAAAATTGATATAGAGGGAAACATTAGGTTAAAGATATAATAACTAAGAGATGTTATTAAATGTAGTTGTTAGCTTGTATTCTACAATTAGTAAGTTTTGATAAATGTATTTTTATTTTAGACTTTATCATGTTCAAATATTTGTATAGTAATAAAAAGGCAGAGAAGATATTTTCTCTATGGCATATGTAAATGATATGTGTTTAATTTTCAACATTGAGGACAGGGGAAGATTGTCTCTTCTAACTTAGAATTTCATCACAACGAATTACTCAAATTTTGACATATTATCATCTGATAAAAATAACTTCCTCAAAATTCATAGCAATATCTAGTATGAAATTGTGTCAAATGGATAAAAATATAAAAGAAATTGCTAAACTAAATTGTATTTGAAGAAATATATGAGAAATTATTTGCGACAATGATTTGGCCAATATTTTCTTAGCTGTAGTACAAAATAAAATGGAAATAAAGAGGCAAATTTGACTTCACCATAATTGGAATAATTTTGCTTTAAAGAATTTTCTCTAAAGTATTTAATCTGCTTTAAAGACATTGCTTTAAAGGCTTTAAAGAATGCTTTCAAGAACAAGAGCAGAAGGGAAATAAGTTCATGCCAGTAAAGATTTTCTAGGACATCCTTTTCTTATGCTAAGTCTTGGCAAAGATTTTCCTGAAAGAAGTCATTTTGAATTCATCCTTCTCATTTTGACTCACAACACTCAGCGGGATACTTTTGAGATCTATCGACATGGTGGCAAATGACACTATTTTATCTTTTATAATCATTTAATAGTTCATAATGTTTATGTATGCAATATATGATACTTTTATATATATTTATATATTTTTTATAAAATTTATATTTTATATATACTTTTTATATTCTTTAATGTGTTAGTCTGTTATTAAACATTTCAATGGTTTATTTTGACTATTTTGAGTATTGCTTCAATAAACATAGAACCCTTTTTTTTCAGGAGAGAGCTTTTGCCTTTGCAGTGGATGCAATAAAGTGCAAATTATCTGTCATATGGGAACTCAATAATGAGTTTATTGATGAGTTGTCCATATTAGTTTTCAAAAAGGTTGAAACCGAAAACACTTTTGCCAGCAGCAGATAAGATTCCTTTTTCCCTACATCCAAACTACCATTGGTTGTCTTTGTTCATTTATTTGTGTACAGTCTTATGTGTACAATCTTATATTTATTGATTTTTTTGTTTGTATTTGAATTTACTTGCTGAGAAGTGATACAGAGAATTTTTAAATATGGATGTGCTATTTATCTATATAACTTTTTGTTTTTATTGTTTTCTTTTTGGGTCATCCCTGACTGTTCAGGATTCAGGACTTACTCTTAGCTCTGTATTCAGGGTAGTTATTAGGATAAAACTAAGGTTTGCTAGTGAAAATATCTTATCATACAATCAATCTCTCCATCCACTGAATGTCTTCATTTGAGGTAATTTATATTATGTTTCCCATTTATTGTTATAGTTGATTTTTTATTCTTATTTAGTTTCCCAGTGATTTATATATATGTTTATATATTTTGCATCTTAATCCCTTATCATATTAATGATGGATAAGTATTTTTTTCTCATTCTGTAGAATGCCTTTTTATTCTGACCATCATTTTGTTTTACATTGTAAAGCTTCTCTGATTTAGTTCGATTTGTTTAGTTTCATTTCTGTTTGTTTTGCAAGTAGTATTGAATCATCAAAGATAGATTTAGAGCAATGTCATGTCATGTTCACACTTTGGAGCCTTTACTGGCTAGTTAATTTATTGTTATTTTAATCTCACTGGTAAAGGAATATATTGGTGTAAACTAATGTAATAAGACATTCTTTTAGAAACAAGGTTATGTATAAAGTAAAGAAGAAACAGCATCTTGAGTTACAGTGTCTTTGAGAAAATTTTTTCTGACTGTAATAATATGAAATCAGAATCATTGATAGAAAACTGGAAAAGCTCAAAATTTGAAAATAAAATATCCTGGTCCCAAACAACCAATTAAAAGGGAAATAAAAATATCTTAAGATATAAGCAAATAGGAATATCCACAGAACACCACACATTATATGATTCCACTCATATTAAATCTTCAGAATGGATAATGTTCAACAATGAGAAAGTAGGCTAGAAGTTTAGTCGTTAAAAAAGGACAAGGGATGGACACACATTATAGTGGTTAAAATTCTTACCTTACCTCTGAACCATATGTGGAATCTGGCACATCAATGGATGCAATTTTTTTAGGTCCTGGGGTATAGATTACTGTCACTAAAGAGGTCACCAAGCACTGTGAGGTGGTCCTAGTGATCCTTTTCACTGTAGAACATGAGCAAAGCAACGTTCTTAAGACCTCAAAATGATTCACTAGCCCCTGACATTTTGATAATTGTCAGAAGTGGAACACTGCTTCTGAGACTTATCTCCACCTAAAAAATTAATCAACTAATTAACAGAAAAAGAGAAGCCAAATTTGAAGGTACACTAAAGGGTAATTGGACTTCTTTAGAAATGATAAATTATTCTACAATTAGATAATATAAATACTACAGTTTGATTAATTCTATAAAAATATTAGAACTGCTGAATCATGCTCTTTAGTAGCTGAAATTTATGGTGAATTATATTTCAAAGAAAGTTTTTAAAAAATTATATGTGCCAAGAAACATTGAGGGAAGATATGTTGATATCTTCTTGATTCCCAGGAATCTGCAGCTCTAGTTTATTTTATATATAAAAAGACAGATATTTCTGTTTGTCTCTGCTTTGGGTCCACATTCATTGAATTACTCTTGGCTATGCGTTTAGAAATTGTTCCTGTCTTGGGGGTACCATATGGACACAGGGTTATCAAACCACAATCCTCCCTAGTCTAGTGCTAGCAAGGCAGACGCCTTACATCTAGTGCCACTGCTCCGGCCCCAGATACTTTGAATTATTTATGCAATATGCCTGTTATTAACTTAAAGTGATGATTTACCTAATTGACTAAGATTGCTTTAGGAAAATTAAGCAATTAATTATAAATGCAAACAGGATTACTTTCTGACTTTAAAGATATAGTGTATTTCAGCTTAAAAAAACAACCAAATATATAGGTTAACAGCTAATTTAGATGGAGCTAAGTAATGTCAGTTTGTGTCCTTAAGGTTCAAATCAACAATTAAAAGATCAAGTGTATTTAATTAAATATAAATAATGTTAATTATACTTTTAATAAAATAAATTAATAAATTACACTTCTAATAAAACTGATAAAACATAATGCCCTTCTCATATTCTTGTCATTATACTAAGTCCAAAGATAGATATAGATATTACAAGTATACACAAAATAAACATATATTCATAAAGAATAAGATACATTCACATGTAGAAATTATTAGAAATCATATTACTTAAAACCTCTATTGCAAGAGCCAGAACAATAACACAGTAATAGGGCTTGTGTGTGGCAGATACAGAACGGACCTTGTTTTGATCCCTGGCTTCCCATAGGTCCCTCCAGCCAGGAGCGATTTCTGAGCACATAGCCAGAAGTAACTCCTGAGCATCACAGGATGTAGACCAAAAAACAAAAAACAAAAACAAACAAACAAAAAACCACTTCAATGACAAAGAAATAACTGAATTTTAAGCTAAAAAAGAATGGCAATGGTTGCATACACAATTATGTTTAAAATACAGCAAATAATTATATACGTGTGACATTGAATTCATAGTTTAAAAAAAGCATAATAGCTTTGATAAATTCAGTCAGGCTTTTAGTCCCAACTAGATATGGGGCTCACTCTATTAAAACTTGTTTCTCACCATTTGGGGGCTTGAATTTATATATGCCAATACCATTCTCTGAATTATGTACTGTATTCCTGCTCCAAATATTTGAACATCAACACAGGAACTCAATTATTTTACCTCTAAGATTCATTAAAAATAGCATGAGACTCTGGGGATTGCAATGCGATGAGTCTGGTGGGATCAATTTTCTCTTCATTCTGACCCTTTATTCATTCAAACCCTTCATTCTGACTAGAGCAATGAGGCTAGTCAATTGGTTTGTCCTGGTTCAAAGAAATTCTTGTAGGTGTAGAAATACAATCCAAAATCAAGGACATTTCCATAGGTAACATAAATTTGATATAGGATAGAGGACAAATACATTTTATTTTCCAATTTAAATGCACATATTCAGAGAATTATAGATTCACTCACATCAACAAGTGAATAATATCTTTAAATTTGTCATGTCTTTGTTATTACCTCTTACTCAAAATTTATCCTCAAATGTGTGAAATATTGACCTATAGGAGATAATTGCCAGTATAACCTGTGAAAGTTATATTTTAAAATGGAAGTAAATACCCAGATAACTCTACTGGTGGGGAACAATATTAGTCTGAGACTTGAAAATAGGTCTGCAATATTCCTATCCACTTCTCTGGACCTTATGCTCCTTTTAAATTGGCTAGGATACTTTCCTAAAGTTATTGTGAACATCTATAGTCCTTTCATTCTGTAGTCTTTTTTAACCCCCAATGTCTTTCCAATATTAAGGCTAGAGAGCGCAGAACTATAAATATTTTACAGAAAGAAATGAATAATTTTCTGGTTCTAAGTCTTTAAAGAATGGATTTATAAATGTTACTTGTTGAAATCACAGCTGATTTCCAGTGTCCATATTAAACAGCATGTTAATGTGCCAATGTTCTCTGAGAACACGGATCATCAAGGAGAAAATATTATAACAGTATTTTTCAGAAATATGTGTCAATTTCCAGATTTAAAAATATATTTAGTAAAAACACACACCATTATTTATAAAATAAAACATACTTGAAAGAGGATAGGTTTCAGTCAACTAATCAATATTGTGTTTCTGAAAGTTATCTCTTGAGAAATAGATCAAAGAGGAAGCAGAAACCCACTGAGATCTCCACAGTCATGTGGTGGAGAAGTAAGTCACGATTATAAATTTAAGTAGTATGGTAGTTTTAAAAGTGATTTAGCTATTTAAATATGCAGAGACATTGATATAGGAAGAATAATGTGATGGTTTCTCTTGTTTTTGTTTTGTTTTGTTTTGTTTTGGCTTTGTAGACCACAGGATAATCAGTACAAGATAAAGATACAAAATAAAGAGTATACGAAAATCACGCAAATTAAAAATATTTAAGTCAATTAAAATATTATATTGCCAGTGGTTCTGAAGTTGGTGTAAAATTAAGCTGGGAATAGTTGAAGCCATGCTAAAGTACAGAGATATAGCTAATGGCTTAAATTTCACTCTTAAAATGTATTTTTAGAAATAAGAGAAAATTTTAGTGAAGTCACTTGATTTCAGAAGTCTTTTTTAAGAGTTTACAAGTAGCCCAGTTTAATGATAGATTATATAAATTACATATTTCTCTTCAAGAGGGCACATTAATAACAATACATTAAGTACACTGGCAATAAAATATTAAGGAAAGATTTCTTTTCTGGGTCAGTAGCACCTGTGGAGTAAAAGAAAATTCTCAGGAAGTAGAAGAACTTAGATTTGAAAACCCCTATGCGGCAAAAAATTTATTTTTACTCCAGTGATTAAGATTGATAGCTATGATGTTTTTCCACCTCTTCTTTTTCTAGTTTTGCAACATTTTGGATAAGCACAGCAGTAGGGCATTTGACTTGAACTTGGCTGATCCAGGATGGACTGCATGGTCCCCCAAGTCAGGAGCGATTTTTGAGGGCATAGCCAGGAGTAACCCCTGAACATCACTGGGTGTGGCTGAAACACCAGAAAAAAAAAAGAGTGCACTGGACGTTAAGTTTCTTTATTTGTGCCAATTGACTGAATTTTTTTGATAGAATTCCATTCTCAAGGAATTTTGAAATGCTTTCTCAGTTTTCATTTATCCTGAAATACATGTTCTCATTGATTTACTTCTCATGGTTTTTGCTTCTCAAAGAACTAGGGGCTAATTTTCAGGACTGGATGTTTCCAGGTAATACATTTCTTACAGTAAAAGGTTGTTTCACACATACAGGCAATCTGTGCCTCTACTTTATCAGAAGTTGTCAACCTTAGATGCAAGAATCACCTGGGAATTCTTGTGAAAACACAAAATTGATCCCATGTTTACAATTATTATAGCCCACCATTTCTTAGATTTATCGTTGAATATTACTGTAAACTAGAACCTTAGAAGTGCTTGCATTAGCAGTATATTCTATAAAGTTGGAAGAATACAGAGAAAACTAAAATGAAATCTGCCCATGAAGGGAATATTTATAAAACATCTTATATTTAAAGCAGTTCCTACATTTTTTAATATGTGCTTGAGTGTACATAAACCATAATAGTATATACAGATATAGATGCATATAAATATAGATATATAGATAATAATCTATATGTCTAAATTTTTGTTTTATTGCAGAGTATACTCATAGGTTTTATTTAATTTTATTTAATTTTGTCTGGCCATCTTATTACTAAATATTCTTACTGTACTGCTCTTGAACCTTTGAACATTTTCCAAATTTAAAAATAATAACATAATCAAGAGTGGAATAAGACAAGAGCACAGTAATGGACAGGGTCCAAGATTAGGATTCTTAAGGTGTATTAAAGTTATTGAATGAGGCTAAAAATATTTTTCAAAGAGTAGAAGTACGTTTTAGCATGAATTCAACCCCAAGTACTCTCTAGTTTTTCCAGAATCACCCTATATGATTTCCTGGGCCAAGACACAATCCAAGAATTTATGTGTGACTCCTATTAAAATAAAATAAATTGTTCCTTAAGGAGTGTTAACATTAGTACTACTTCAATTTATTTTGATATATTTATTTGAAATACTTTTATAGTTTTTGGTACACCTTGGTACTCCTTTATACTTTTATTCATTTATTTTTATAAACGATCAGTATGAAATTAGAGGACAACAATATATTGTTGAGAGGAATGACATATTTGAATTTCGTCTGCTTATTTATTTTTTTAATTTTAAGCACTCTATAATACATATACTGTCACAGTTTTATGGGTATGATTAGCTATAATTGGGAGAATGCAAATTAAATCAATGGTGAGATATCACTTCACAGAGGGGAATCTGTCAAAAAAGAATAAAAACAATAAGTGTGGTATGAATGTGAAGAAAAGAAACCTTCATCTACTGTTACTGGGAATTTTGGCTGATTCAACACTTTTGGAAAACAACACAGACACTTATAAATCTATTGATAACTTGTGTGGTTGCCATAAGTTCCCTTTTAGTGTTCAATTAACCTGATGATAAAATGTTTCTATTCACTTGACTCTATTTAGTCTTGCTTTTTTGTAATCTCATATTAATATAGCATTGAACATACCACTATATTAAAAATAATTCATCAAGATAAATGATTTTCTCTATCTTCTGTTCTATATGTCATTCTGTCTACAGGACTGTAACATTAAAAACATTGTTTGGTTTAAATTGTCATCCTTTTAACTAATAGCATTTATATTCCACTAGATGTACAAAATTTTTAATTAGTCAATAGACTCATCATACTCTCTTTGAAATGAGTTCAGACAACTCTATTAGAATAAAAAGATGTCCTCAAAAATTTATTTAATCCAAAGGTGTGATATTGTTAGTATTATATTTTCATTGTGTTAGTATTCCTCAGAACCAACTTAAAAAATAACAACATACTGATAGAAATTTTGAATAATAACTTGATAAAGTCAAAATAAACATTTTCTTGGAATGGTCTAAATTTTATTATGTTTTATGTGAAATGTACTAGGAGGTTACTATAGCAAGTAATGTTTTAAAATTACAATTATAAGCAGGTACTATTATAAATTATCCTTTTATTCTGTGTTTATATTACTTTTATTAATAGACTTTTTATTGTCTTATGTAATCAATAAAACTTACATTTTATTCTTTCAGTGTTCTCTTCTTGATAATATTTTCCTTTAATCTCTTACTCTTTTCCCAGGTCCTTTCTTATCCTTTCTCCAATACTACTTTCTACATATATATTAATATATATACTCATATATTCTCATTGTTCTGATTTCCTTTAATGTGCCTATGGGTTATTGTTATTCACCTGTATTTATTAATTTGTTAAACTAGAGAAGTTATTACCATTTGAAGAGTTTTCCAAGTATTTACTGAAAATTACAGGAAATTCACCTGTTTAAATGAATTGTTTTATGCTAATCTAACTTAGTAGACCTATGAAGGATGTAAATTTCTTTTAACATGCTTTGCACAGTATTTTTTTATTACTAATTATAAAGCTGAAGTCATTCTTTACACACTATATATTCTTGTGTTATTTGCTGTCCCATCTATATCTTCTATTTAAAACATTTGAGGGGTGAATGTAGGGTACATTCACTTATATTCAAAGCTAACTCTTAACTAGTTTCAGAGATCTCTAGTGGTGGAGATCAAAAACCATATCAGTTTCTGGAAACTGAGACTCTTTCACATTTAAGATAAGTACCTTATCTGCTCTATTCAGGTTTTTGTCCCCTTTTATGTCAACTCAGATGTGCAGCTATTATTTACATTGGAGTTGAATTTTAAACATGACAGTTAATTGCATAAATACACATTATTTACTCTATTTCTGAACTACATACTTCTGCAGTGCCTAGGGATACTCCTGATCTTTGCTCTGGTGTTACCTCCAGAAGTATTCTGAGGACATTTCAGTAACAAAGATCAAATCAGGATCTATTGTAAGCAAAACATATATTTAGCCAGTTTAGTTCTCTCTGTCGACTAATTACCTAAGAGTTCTTCAACATCCCTTTCTTCCTGATTGTCTTGGTGGTTATTTTATAGTCACAAGCATATGGAGATGTAGAAATGCATATGGATTCTTTTTGTTCAATGAGTAAATCTCATATTTTGGAAAAATCTTAAACTCTAAATTTTATTTTATGATTCAATCTTAGTAACATATGAATACATGACATATGCAAAATTGCTTTTATGTATAGACAAAGCACACATTATTGTTTTATTCTCAGACTTAGTGAATAGTCAGACAAAATTACAGATGGAGAAATCTAGACGTAGAAATGTCAGAGTACAGATATGTCCATGGTGACAGAATGTTAATGGTAGAACTAGGGCTGAAACATATGTTTTGTTAACTCTTTTCATGGCTCTTTTTTTTTTGTAGCACTACATTAAAATAAAATTAAAGCATTTATGGTTTTGGTTATGGAAAATTTTATTAGAAGATGTTTTTCTTTATTCTTATCTAATCAACCAAACACAGGTGCACACCACATGAGCAGATGGAAATACAATTAAGACATATGTGATGACAATTGGTTCACAGACTCTAATGCTTTAAAATCCTAGTGCTAGTCTAAAAGATGGATCATAGCAGGCATTTCATGAGAAAAAATCAAAAGTGGGTGCAAGATTCGTATAAACTGGTATTCTTTTCAAAATAAAAAACAATGTGCAATTTAAAGATTTCAGGACCCCATGTCTTTTCATATCTTGCTTATGTAGTGAATTGTACAAAGTTGTTGAACATAATTATATAAAAATGTAAACATTAATTTTTAATACTTTAAAATTATTTCTGAATGATAGAATAACCTTGGCCTTTGGTTTTGAGTTGTTTTTATGAATGTGTGTGTAGGAAGAAACTGTTCTGGAGGGGATCTTCATAGCATTGCTTAAGGTCCAAAGGTATTCTTGTTAATAGTCCTCTGTATGGACTGATAATTTAATAGCATTCAGGACTATGACTGAGGCCATAAGATTACCCGTAAGAGAGTAATATAGTGTTTGAGGATATAACTTTGAACATATTTCTTTCTTGTTCTTAGAATATGAGTCGTATCTATATGCTATGAAAGTACATAGAGTAATTTTTATATTTCTTCCCTTCTCTTCCTTAAAATCAAACCAAACCAAACAAAATATCCCTTAACTGTAGATGTTATTTACAAAATTGATAATTGTTAAATATGCTTTCTAAAGAGACAAGTTGGAAGTACTGAGGATGTGAAGTATCTAAATGAACTTATCATAATACTGAAATTTAGATTAATTGGGTTATGCATTCAATCTCATTATATGAGAGAAAGTTACATTAGAGTACAGGAGATGGGGTCAGATCAAGATACAAATCCCATATCTACTTCTTAAGAATTGTGTGGAATTGCAAAAACTCTTGACCTCTGTGAAGGTCAGTAAAATGTGTATGTCTGTTAAAAGAAATTACATTTTACTTGCCCTTGTACAGGGTTACTTAGAAGCTTGCAGAAAATAGTAAGTAAAAGATTCACAGTCCTTGACTATTTTACTTATCTTCCTCCTATAACATTTGGTCTCTAAAAAATGCTAAGGATTGTTGGTACAGAAAGACTAGCCTGTATTAATGTAGAAGGAAGTCAGTAACAGAAATAAAACAGAGGTGACAGTAAGCTTCTGAACAAATGAAAATATATTCATTTCTTCCCCTGGTGAACTTTAAAGATAAATCTGCATAAGCCTGCTAGGAATAATGCTAAAGTAACATTATGGGCCAAATTTCTAAAGATTATGATTCACCTATTTTGGAAAGAAACCAGAATTAGAGTCTTATTTATTCAAATATTTTTATAGGCACATACTGATTAAATTTTTCATCTATAAGCTTTCTTTTCACGTGGCTATTAAGTAGACTGGGAGAAGGGGCAGTGTTCCAAAAGGACTAATAAAGACTCAGAGTGTATGGGAACTTGGTCACAATCTTTTTTCTTTCTTTCTTTTTTTTTTTTTGGTACTTGGGACACACTTGGTGACACTCAGGGGTTAGTTCTGGCTATTGAGCTCAGAAATTGTTCCTGGATTGGGGGACCATATGGGATGCCAGGGAATAGAACCATAGTCTGTCCAGGGCTAGCTCGGGCAAGGCAGAAGTCTTACCACTTGTGCCACCACTCTGGCCCTACTAAAAAAATGCTTCTAATTTTAATAATTAACTTATATAACAAAGATATTTTATTTGCTGTTTTTGTTTGTTTGTTTTTGGCCCACACCTTTAAAACTCTATGTTTAACTAAACAAATTGCTACCCCGTATATATATATATATATATATATATATATATATACATATATATATATATATATATACATATATATATATATATATATATACATATATATATATAGCTTCTTTTGCAAAAAAACACAATAGATATGGAAACACAGCATCTGAAATTACCGTATCTTTAACATATGCAAATAATAATAATGAAAATTTGAATTTTATGTTAGAAATTTAAAGAAACTGGGGCCGGTGAGGTGGCGCTAGAAGTAAGGTGTCTGCCTTGCAAGCGCTAGCCAAGGAAGGACCGTGGGACCACTGTTCAATCCCCCGGCATCCCATATGGTCCCCCCAAGCCAGGGGCAATTTCTGAGCCCTTAGCCAGGAGTAACCCCTGAGCATCAAACAGGTGTGGCCGAAAAACCAAAAAAAAAAAAAAAAGAAAGAAAAAGAAATTCAAAGAAACTGATGCCTTATTAAACCCATTGCTATTCTGATCTTCTATCACACAAAACTAAATCCAGATAGTACCATGCAGTGTTCACACAGAAAAATAAAATGAAAATCTATTATGGGAAATACGTGACTTTTGATACCCGAAAAATATAGGCATCACTCTAACACTTCTTACACATTGATAGATGACCACATAGATAAGTATGCATAGGCATTTCATAATGAACTTATTTTTTGAGTAGTCATATTTATTAGCTCTAGACTCAAGATCCGACCCTCAAAACCTGTGAAGAGTTATGTCAATAATGCAAGAAGTAGGAGTTTATTGGAAATACCAGCATGTTGGGCTGTACCTCTCCTTTGTGACAACCCCAAACCAAATTATATTTATACCCAGTTTAGAGAATTATAGAATGAGCTAGGTAACTGTTTTGGGATTTGCTACACATTTCATCCTTGCTTATAGGGTGCTGGGTGATTGGTCAGACCTAATAAAGAACTTTATGGCATTTGCAAGCAGGATGTAAACAAATGTATTAATGTATTGCTTGCATCCTATTTGAATGCTCACAGGTCTCCCAGTTTCCAGGTACAATTAGATTGTTTCCAGTCTTCCATAGTTTGTGACCATTATGATATGCACACATAAACTATCTGGAACTGCCTTTCTGAGCCCAGTCCCTGTAATCTGCAGCTTAAGCCTGTCATGGCTGTCTGTCTGAAGCAACAGAGGTTAAAGAAGCCAAACCGCAGTTGATTTCTAATATTATATCTCAATATTTCCTTCTAGCATCTTCAAATTTACTTCTAATGTATAATTTGTAAAAAATAATTTAATACTAGAAATATTGGTTAACTGAGGATACTAATTGTATTAGGATTGTGAATAACAAACACTAACTACTTAGCTTCTAAGTCTAAGTGAAATTTTAAAAAACTCTAGCCTATAGCTGTTAAGTGGAAAATATGCTGAGTGTTTTACTAGTCATGAATGAGTTTGCTGGGACTTTAATGGAAAGTTAAGCTAGAATAATATTGAGTTTCAAGTCTATAAAAAAAGAAAATGTAGTTGAATATGGTTATTAGAAAGGCTTCTGGGTAACTGACTTATTATTCATAAAGAATATATATAATATAATGCAGGATTTATTTTAAAGGTTTTTTGAATCATATCCCCATCATTATGAAGAATAGTATATCCTATTTTGCAGCCAGGAAAGATTTATTGGAATACTTTTCCCATATTTGAGAGGACTGTTCTTAGTGATCTGAAGTAACTTTAGTTCATGTTAGATAATCTCTATTATTTAAAAATCACTCAAGGTGTGATGGAGATAAAAATCTGAGAAATGTTAACTTAAACATTGTGATTGGAGCTAAAATGACACTGTTCAGGGATAAGCACAGAACATTTAAGTGCAATGCTATTTCTATCTGCTTCAGTGTGGGAAAGTACTCATCTTTACTTTTAGGAGCTTTCCTTGAAAAAACTTGAAAAACACAGCCATAGCAGACTTGATAAATGCAATAAGCTAAGAACAACTATTAAAATTATTTTTAAGTCAAAAAATTAGGGTTAGCTTGGGTCCTAAATAGTTTTGTCTCTAAAATATAAACACATATTGCTGACAGTGTTACAAAGGAATAAGAAAATGAAGCGCATGAAACACAGGAGGTCCTAAATAGTCTGTTTAGATTATTTTATATACAAATTCTGTCTTGATCCCACTCAAGTTTGTTGAGTTTCTATAGTTCTGCAAACACAAAGGTTAGATTGTAAAATCTTGAATGGTGAAGATATCTCTTGCTTATTTTTAAACTGTGAAATTTAGTCCTGTGCTGAATGTTTGTGAATTGCTATCTAGATTATAAAAGGCTTATTTGTTGTAAAGAGGATCTTTAAGATCTTTCCTCCTTTGAAGAGGCATGACTCCAGGCAACACAGTGATATTCCAAAGGTAGAATTGTTATGAAATGAAATTTGCATCTGCAGAGTATGAGAATAATCATACTAGAGTGGAGGATATATCTACTTGAGTTGTTAAGTATACAAACGGTTAGAAGGCATTTATTTCCATGAGTCCTGTGACCAGTCTTCAGGAGATAAAAACCTGGGTTTGAATTTTGGCATTATTGTTCCATGAGTTCCACTTAGCAGTTTATATAGGATTAATCATTTGAAGGAACAATTAACAAATTGTTATTATAATGATGTGTAAATTACTTAATGAATTCACATACAGTTATATTACTTTGTGTTTTTCTCTGAAGTCTGTATAGTTTAAGAAAAGTGTTCTTTATGAAGATATGAATAATAACAAAAAGAAGAAACTGAGATTTAGCGAAATCTAGAGTAAAAACATTTTTGGAGAATAATTTTG